>NC_043001.1:3862659-3887659 GCF_006345805.1 Octopus sinensis | reverse complement strand
ATATATATATATATATAATATACTCACGTACACACACAAGCATGCATGCGTTTTACAGGTGTATATACATACATGTGTGTGCATATATAACACCTTCAGACGTTATATATAACACCCAACTTAGACGTCTTTTGCCATCCATATATGTATTATATTCGATTTTTGTCTTCTATTGTTTTGCATTCATGTTTGAACATTCTTTCTGCTTCATCTTTCACTCCTCTTACGGCATATATATATTCATTTTCATATTTCATATTGTTAACGTATCGATCTCTCTAAACTTCATATCTCTTTCTTTCTCCCGCCCATTATTTTCTTCAGCCTTCGTTAATTTGTCCATCTTTTTTTATTTCGTGTTTTTTTTTTGTCAGTCATTCATATTTCTAGGATTTAAAAAATAGACAAAAAAAAAAAACCTGATCTCTAACACCTGGGTAATGACCACCTTAGCAGAAGCGGAAGACAGTTATTATTTATTCAAAATATTGATTCAAAACATGTTCGAGTAATAAAGACGTGAGCTGATGTAATGCAACGGTTTTATAACAGGAAACTATTAGCAACCACAATAAACGATCTATTATTTCTATTATATATATATATATTATATATATATATATATATAATATATATATATATATATATATATATATATATATATGTACATATGTAATGTACCTCTGTGTGTGTATGTATCTATGTATGTATATAGGCATGAACGTATATATCAACACATCTGTTATCTTCTACTTGTTAAAGTCATTGAACTACGCTCATGCTTAGGCACCAGTCTGGTGAATTTGGCCGATTTAATCGATTCCTGGACGTAATTTTTAAACCTAGCATGTATTTCATCGATCTCTTTCGCTGAATCACTATGCAGACATGAACGTAGGAACTGTGTTTGTCAGATGGCGAAACAAGCACAAATAGAAAATATATAAGCACATACTCCTGCATATACAAACACCCACACACACATACAGAAAGATAGATATATGTCCATATACACAAAAACATATATCAATATTTATGAAGGAAAACCCATATGTACGCTCAATTTCTGTTTTAATTTTTTTTTTATTATCATTTAATGCTGCCTTACTTTGTTATTCAGCGAATTTTCGCTACACGTGAACTACTTGTTGTCATTGACGCAATGATAAAAATTAACTTGGCAGAAATAAAGAGATGTGCCACTGATTGGACTGAATGTTAACTATCAAGCATTTGGTTATTTGTGATACAAATTCATGGAAATTATTGTTAGCAGTGGATGCAATCGGGAGTGCTTACAACTCACTTATGTGAGTCAATGATATTCTGCCTCACGTATGATTTGTCAACTTCGTTGCTTACCAATGTGCTACGGTTGATTTGAGCGTTTTCTTCATGTGACTTTAAATCGAAATTGTCTCGCGTCTCTTGTCCCTTGCGAATATTAACTTTTCTAAGATCTGAAGTATCTAAGCCGCCCACTCAAACACCGACTATTTCCGTTATTTACGCTGTTTAACGCAGAGTTTTCTCAAACCGAATACTAGAATACAATCAAACTTGATCTGTCTGTAAATGTTCTCATCAGATGTCACTGCTTTGTCGTTGATACATGACGTTTCGAATGGTAGAAAGTGTCAATATGTACTTACCATTTTAGGACGTATCGTAGAAATTGACTGCAATTCTTAATATAGTGAAAAGTAGGGTCTAGAGATCTCACTTTCAGACGGGGTTATTGCAGTAGAGTACAACAGAACAATAATTGACCAAATTTTCTTTGACCTGCGGCAGAGAGTATCAATGTATGACATGTGTGACCTTCGAGTGTAGAGTACAATATATCGTAACAGCGGTAGCAAAAACAATAACATTATCAGTACGGTTTGCGCTTGAAATTTGTAGGAGAATTAGTAGAGTTACTCCTTATTCCCTCGTAACCCGTGAGGTTGATGAAGGAACTTTTAAATCTTAATTTTTATATTCTGTGTAGCGTATACGAAATATTTTCGCAGTTTTACAAAGACTGGTGTATTTATCACCTTAGTCTCCTGGCTGTGGACAGCTGACACGTTCCATCATACCCAGCAAAATAACCTTTGAGTTTTCATATAATAATCCTTTATGTTATCGGCACAAATCAGCAATTTGGAGGGTGTGCGGGTCTGATCTATTATATTGCTTAACTAGTGTCTATTTTGTTTCCGAAAGGATGCAAGGCAAAGTCTACTTCAGCGTCTTTTGACAGACGAAAGACAGCGTTAAGACAAACGAAATTCTGCTAACCATTTGCCTGGCATACAAACGGCTCTGACACCATGCCGCTTTGTGCTCTATAAGTGATGTTGCGTGCCGCTTTGACCCACGAATATTCAAGAAGGAAGGCAAAAAAGTAGACATATACAATCCTCTTATATATGTGATAGCTCGACTGAAGAAGCTGAAGAAGATGAAGATTGTGCCAGCTGTTGTCAGGTCCTTCAGGACTGTATCAGAAGACATCACGTTCAAAAAGAATATAAAAGAAATGGGAATATGGTGGCCAGTCGAGATAATGCAAAACGTTTGCCTCATTGACACAGCCAGAATCACCAGGAAATTATAAAGTATTTGAAAAGAACAGATAGCACGGTATCGTAGGCTTCAGGTAGTAATCTTGCAATACGCATGTGAGTCTCCGGGAGTTCCAACAAACCTCGGCTACAAAACGTTAGTAATAATGCTTTCGTGTTTTTGCACAAATCCAGAAATGTCTGGGGAGGGATAAGTCGAGAAAATTGACCTCTGTGCTCAACTAGTACTTATTTTATCGACCCGGCAAAGATGAAAGTAAAGTTAACTACAGCGGACTTTGAACGTACGGAGCCAGAACAAACAATAAAAACATTGTTAACACCAACTAATTATCCTCCCCTTTTTATCATAATCATGAGAATGATGAAGACGATGACGACGACATTGCTGATGTTATTGACGATGTTAATGATGATGACGATGATGCTGATACCCACGGGTGGTGTGTGAATGAGAGAAAATATTTGGGTGTACTTTCTAGTAAACACATGGGTTTCCATATTTACCCTCACGTGGTCTCATAGCAAATCTTGTGCTCTATAACAGATCCAAGCAATTCCATTCAAAGCTATTCAACAACAACAATAACGGCATCAACATCAACAATAGCCGCAACAACAACGAACAGCAAACGGGTAGAAAGATGTCACTTGCTCACCTCGTTCGGGAACAATTCCTTTTTAATCCATTAAGATCTGACAAGTTGTGCAGTTGGAGTTATTGATATTTTGCGATTGACAATAAATGCCGTGTGACATTGTGTTACGTCCAATTAGAGTTTTGTTTTAAATGACGTCTTCAGATCGATTTAGCCTTTCGTCTCTCTCTCGGCTTGATACGATAAATTTCAGAGAAAATTAACATGGAGGGTGGGGGCTGGGGAAATTTCGTCCTCTGTACTCGTAGCCAAAATAAGTATAGCTATTATCATCATCATCATCATCATCATCATCAACATCATCATCATTATTATTATCATCATCGTCGTCGTCATTGGCATCATATACTCCATCGCCATTGTTATAATAATAATAATAATAATAACAACAACAACAACAACAATAATAATAATAATATAGCAACAACAATAACAACATTAATAATAATAATAATAATAATAATAATAATAATAATAATAATAATAATAATAATAATAATAATAAAGGAAGAGGCGTTACCTTAGTTCACTGGTAGTGAACAACTGACACGGTAGTACATCTTCAGCGTTAGAAGCTGTGCATAGAAAATAGTAATAATAATGATAATGATGATTATGATGATGATGATGATGACGATGATGCAGTACCTGGCAGTGGCTCTCATGGCTTCTGATATTAACTGATTGGAAGTGTTATCATGTACATTGTTTTGTCTTGGTATAAAAGATGGGCTACAGCAAATATTCTGCTGAACACCACAGATTTGCTTGTCAGTTGTTTGACCTTAACCAGTTGAGCATGTCCCATTGGAGGTGTAGAGGTTCAAATTTCAAGAAGACATTCCCAGCATTCATCCAATTGAGAATTATGTTATAGGAATATGTGTATAATCAAAATAATTCACATCGACTTTTCTTTTTTCTTACTAGTAAACATCGTACTATTATTACTATATCATTATAGGAAAAGAAAAAAAGTTTTAATATGAATCTTATCTTGGTAATCTCTTATAGTGTTTAAAAGGTTTATAAAACCTATGTGTACATGTGGATAATGCTTCTAGTTGGCAATTAATGAAATTATTTTGTTTATATAATAATATGTACAGCAATTCCTTTGTACAAAGACGGCAGATAGAAGATTTATGTGTATACGGTATAGCTGAGTAAATGATTGACCAGGATAACTTATAGTTTACGTTTTTTGTTTGAGATTATATACATAGGTAGCAAATGAAGTATTCGGTTTAAATGAATAAATATATGCTAAAATCTTTTCTTAAAGTTAGTAGAGCTCCCTATATATACCATATTGTGGTGAGTTATCAGTTTTTGTAACGATGCACTTCTTTTACCACGGATGTATATTTTCCTCGAGAATTTTTAGCACGAGTTTGCACCAAATCATATCTACGTAACTTTTAAACAATATCTTTAAACAACAACTTTTTCACATATTTTTAAATAGCATTCGATTGGCTACACGGAAATTAACCCTGATTCCCGCTGACGATCGGATGTATTACCTAATAATGATTATCAATTTTAGATTCCATTTCTAAGGGAAATGCATTCACGAAACGTTCGTAAGATATTTTAAACTTTTAATCTTTTAAATAGTCATACTTCTTTATATTTCTATATCTAACTATTAATACAATATTATTTGGAGTATATCGTCTGTGATGATTTTTTTATGTACGTTTCCTGCTCTTATGCGCGGAATGTCATTCATGTGAAGGCGTGCCGTTTCGATGGTTCATTATAATTGTTTTGTATCATTACCAAGGTTACCGAGAGTAACAGTATATTCCGAGGGGAATTCATTATTATGAACCTCGGGTGTAAAGGTTCAAATCCCTGCAAATTTCTAAGTGTTTTAACAATTCTGTCAACATATCAATTTTTGATAGCACTATATTTATGGCAGAAGAGCAGATTTCTCTTGCGAAAACTTCGTTGGACAATGGCATTTCACAATCGACGATATCATTTCAAGAAATTCAAGAGCGTAAATAACTGTTCATTATCTTGGATGATTTATTGAAATTTCTCCATACAATGTCATGAATTACGTTAATGAATCCTGTAATGAATTACCATAACTAATTGAAACTTGCTTTAGGTGAAGATTTTAAAAACAAATACTTTTATTATTCCAATGAAATTAATTCTTGCAGCAAATTCCTTCCCAATACTAAAGGAATCAAGTTTATTCAGCTTCTCCTGTGTCATCGTGTTCCTCTACACTCGTTTGACATGCTTTTTTTCGCTGAAAGTTTTCACGACGCGTGTTATTGTTATTCATGATCCATCATCAAAATTTGATACATACATTGTTCGAAGTCCCTCATTATCTGTAACGTGGCTTATTTTCATAACCTGATGCATGTTATATTTATCGACAGTAAATATATGCTTCTTTGTATAATTTTACTTACGTGAAATTTCTGAGACATCAGAACCCTGACAACAACAATTTTTGATGCGTATCCAAAACTACGTATCTCCATAATCATGCTTCTGGCGCCGGCGCTTGTCTTTTTAAATAAAAATTGCAAATTGTACTTGAAATTTCGATTCCTTATGACACTTGATCAAAAGAGTGCATGAAAAATTTGCTGATCCGCATCACTAGAATAGAATGATACTTCAAACTGCATTTAGCTATATTTGACAGCCGTTATTTAATCCAATTTTTAGTTTGATAACATCAAGAACTGGACGATACTATCATACATTTAATGTATAAGAATGGCAGAAAAAACCCCAAATGATGATCCTTGGTATTAAAACTTCTGAGAGCAGATGTCGCAATACGAATGAAAGAATTTCATCTAAGATATGATCCGATGAAATCTATGCAGTTGTCAATATCTGAGGTTGAGATGTTCTCAAGAAAAGCACAATGAACATAAATCTCTTCATTATTTCATTGTGAAGCTCAAATGTTTTTAACCTCTTTGATTAGGTGTGGGTTGCAACGACACAGCAGTTTGATGATACGATAGGCCAGCGGCTCCCCACAAGGATCCATAGGGCCTTGAGAGAGATGTCCTTGTAAGATTTCGTTGTTGAAATTTATATACTAGAAACTTGCTTATACTTGTAGAGTACAGCAAAGAGTTTAATAATTATTTATAAGTTCCTAATAGTTTTTAATTATAAAATTGCAACAGTACCTTCTTATAGATATCGAATGGTTATGGATGTCCATTGAATAGAACAGGAATCACAAGTGTTCATAGGCAAACGATGTTTAAGAACCACGACTATACACATTCAAGTTATGACTGTCCTCAATCCCCTTGGGGTGAGCCATATAAAGATATTACTTACCTAATGAAAATTACTACATTTCTTTCCTTTTAAAAATAATTCGCCCTTTTCCAATCACGTTCGAGATTTAGAAAATACTTTTCTTATCCAGTCAAAAGGTAAGAAATGCTTAGTTTTCTTTTTATGACTATTGCAACAATTCATTACGATATCCCGGAGAAAGACATTTATGTCAATATTTCTTAATTCTTTTCAAGCACAAGTTTGAATCGCTATGATGAAATGACAATCATCACTCAGAACACGGCTTTTTAAACTCTAATTTGCCGTAATTAAGCAGGCTTATGACGAGTGGCTTATTATTATTGTATTGTTTGTGGAGGCGCAATGGCCCAGGGGCTAGGGCAGCGGTCTTGCTGTTGGAGGATCGCGGTTTCGATTCCCAGACCGGGCGTTGTTTGTGTTTATTGAGAGAAAACACCTAAATCTCCACGACGCTCCGGCAGGGGGGGGCGACTCCTGTTGTTCTCTTTCACCGCAACTTTCTCTCACTCTTTCTTCCTGTTTCTTAAGTAACGCAGCGATGGAGTGGCATCCTGTCCAGCTGGGGGGAATACATACGCCATAGAAACCGGGAAACAGGGCCTATGAGCCTGGCTAGGCTTGAAAAGGGCGCATAAAGAAAAAAATTGTATCGTTTATCACTAATTACAGTAACCAATATTCCTTATATTTATGATAGAATGGTATAACTTAATATCCGGCTGCTATGTCTAGCGGCTTCAGAGTACATGCAGACTTCTTGGTTAGAGAAAAGAATGCATTGTTCGAGATTGCAGTGAGTTGGTATTGTACTTGCACTGTATGCTATATATGTGAGGCTAAATATGAATGTGCGCATGCGTGAGTGCATATGCGTGCGAGTGTGTGATTTCATGTGAGGATGTGTGTCAGTGCATATATATATGTGTGTTCGTTGTTGTTTTCGTTCTGATTATGTCACCAAGCATTCAATTGTAAAGTAGTGCAGCGTTTTGTGAAATGTTATTGAATTCAGAGCAAACAAGAGCCGATCCAGTCGAAATATTTGAATGGATGTCAGCGAACAATAAATCAGAAGAGAATTTAAGCACCAAACGAAATTCAGTTGAAATAGGCGGAAACATCCTTCAACGTTTATTTTCGTAAATGACGAAGCATTCAGGCAAAATGGAATCTTTCATTGAGTGAATAAACTGCACTGCAGATGGCGCTACAAGATGATCATAAATTTGAAAATCTTGCCGCAATCTTGTGGCACTTGGTGCAAAATATTTGGCAGGTAAACTTTAAAATCAATCATATTCATGTGTTTGTTTTGAGTTCTGTTTCTTCCTGTCGGTCTATCTCTGTCTCTCACACACACACTCTCTCCCTATCTATGTATTGATGTCTCTCTCTCTTTCTCTCTCTCTTGTACTATATATATGTGTGTGTGTGTGTGTGTCTTTCTATCTATATTTATATGCATATATGCGTATATATACTACATAGAATTATAGATTTCATATTATAGCTACATAGGTACATACATACATATATAAATATAGACACATATATATATATACATACATACATATATATATATATGTGCGCGCGTGTGTGTGTGTGTGTGTACATAATGGAAAACTAAGGAGAAAAAAGTGAAAATACACACTGGATATACAAAAGATAAAAGCTTTATTCTAATTTTTTTTTATATCCAGCGTGCATTTTCGCTTCCCCCCCCCCATATATCTACCACGCGTAATTTATTTTTCTCTTTGAAATGTATTTCTATTATATATATATATATGATAGAAATGTAACCGCTTTTGTATGGTTGCAGATTTTCTTCCTCCGTCTTCCCTTCTTCCCTTCCTTTGGACTTTCCGCTGTTTCTGACGAAGAGCCTTGGCTCGAAACTTTAAATCGTATTTCCTTTCTTTCATGAGCGTCTCATAATACAGTACTTGTACCACGTCCTCGCGTTATTGTTTTGATTCACTATACACACACATACACACACACACACACACATGTGTGGATAGGTAGGTGAAACGATATAAACGATATGAACCTCAGTTGCCATCTTATTCCAGTAATTATGTCTACGTCTACATAGTCAGAGTTACTGTTGAAATATATGATCCATGATTCGTGTAAATGTAAATTATATATCTATATATCTCCATCTCTCTCTCTCTCTCTCTCTCTCCCTTGACCTTTCTCTATTTCACAGCATATATTTATAAATATAGATACAGATATATACATTCACGAACACAATTTATATATGTTTGCCTGTATGCATGTGTGTAAGTGTGTATGTATGTATGTGTATACGTACGGTTGTAGTATCAATATATGTGTATATATCCATGTATAAATACACCCCCCTCTCCGCCTACACCCACATATATAATTCAGTGTTTAGTCTGAGTGATGCATCGCCATTCTTAATTTCTCGTTTCCGGTCCTCATCTACCTGTTAACCGGAAACGAAAATACTCTGAGTTCCGACTCAGAACGATTTTGCTTTGAATAAATAATCATTTCACCCTACTTAAAAGTATTGAATACCTTTTCGTTTAATCGCTATTCACAGCAGTATACACCTATTTATATATACTTGCTTGTGTGTGTGTGCGTGTGTGTATGTGTGTGTGTGCGTGTGTGTGTGAGTGAATGTGCTTGATTGTGCGCTCGCGTTTATGTCTGTGTGTTGTATATGCGCGTTGTTATACATATATGATTTTCAGTTATTCACATCTGCAAGTACACACACATGTATATATGTGTATAAATAGTTATTCATTTCTATAGTTGCGTACTTACATCATATATATATATATGTATGGGTGTAAAGACATGTATGTATTTATATATGCATGTATATATACATAATATACATATTTATATCTATGCGTTAATATATGTATATATATATATTATATATCACGTGATCACGTGACCGACCAGACCATCAGATGTTGCTACATATCGCTGGTCACAATGCGTTCGCATTGTTTTAGCCTTCGAACGACGCCACCCCGCTGGCTAAGCGAGCAGGCCAACAGAAGAAAGAGAGAAAAAGTACAGCAGGGATCACCACCCACTGCAGAAGCCTCGTGGAGCTTTAGGTGTTTTCGCTCAATAAACACAAACAAAGCCCGATCTGGGAATCGAAACCGCGATCCTACGACTGCGAGTCCGCTGCCCTAACCACTAGACCATTGCGCCTCCACAATATATATATATATATATATATATATATATATATATATATAGCCATATATGTATGTATATGTATGTATATATGTTTATATATATATATATATAAATATATATATATATATATATATATAAAACATTATTGGTGAATTGAAGAAATGGAGCTGAACGCAGATTGAACAGAAATCGTTTTATTTCATTCTACACGTGTTTCGAAAGGCACAAATTACCAAAATCCGATTGAATAATGGGACCATATTGTGTCTTTCTCTTCAGGAAGAAAAAAGGAAATCCGTTAGAGAAACAAAAACAGAACAGAGGCGGAGCAAAAACCAAATCGAACTATGCTCCTAAGAGCCCATGGCGAAACTGTTTATCAGTGTATGCTGAGAACCGGTGGCTGAAGAATTCTACAGGTCAGGCATCGGTCAATCATGTGGGTGAGGGTGTATAGATGTTCTTAGTGACCGAGAATAAAGTTCTGACTATTTAAGGAATATTGGATGTTTTATAAGGGGCGAGAAAAAATCTACTTAGAGACGTGTGTGTGTGTATACTGTTCTATATATGTTTACCATCCGGCCTCTGGTAAACGGGCTCTTACAGTCGGCTTTTCGATGCCCCCATTGGCGGCGTTACACTTATCTGGCTTTTAAATAGCGTTTATAAATAATACCGGCACCCATAGCCCTTGGTAACAAATTCTGAAATAGCCTTTAAGATATCTACGATTATCCACTGCAAGGGGAATTACTCCTGTAAGACAAACGGGGCTTGGTTTTTTCACAGCGGGGGGTTTCCTTGACAAGGCCGGCTCAGATGAACACACCACACACATAAAACATAATTATATATTTTTTTTTCTTTCTGCCACCCCACGGTTATCACGGCAGTAGCCACTGACAGCCGAACGATCAAACGCACACACGTACACAAAAAGTGTTTTCTAACCCTACGCCAACACACACATATATAGAACAGTATACACACACACACGTCTCTAAGTAGATTTTTTCTCGCCCCTTATAAAACATCCAATATCCTTAAATAGTCAGAACTTTATTCTCGGTCACTAAGAACATCTATACACCCTCACCCACATGATTGACCGATGCCTGACCTGTAGAATTCTTCAGCCACCGGTTCTCAGCATACACTGATAAACAGTTTCGCCATGGGCTCTTAGGAGCATAGTTCGATTTGGTTTTTGCTCCGCCTCTGTTCTGTTTTTGTTTCTCTAACGGATTTCCTTTTTCTTCCTGAAGAGAAAGACACAATATGGTCCCATTATTCAATCGGATTTTGGTAATTTGTGCCTTTCGAAACACGTGTAGAATGAAATAAAACGATTTCTGTTCAATCTGCGTTCAGCTCCATTTCTTCAATTCACCAATAATGTTTTAATTTCAATATCCGCACCAACGCACGGTTGCAACGCCAGATGGTTGTACCTCCAACCGTGCTGTTTACTGCTGTGATTTTTGCTACTAAGGTATCGGTTAACTTTTGATTAATCTACAACAAGATTATTCATCTTTCTATTTCACATAATATATATATATATATTATATATATATATATATATGTATATATATATATATATATATAATATTATATGTATATATATATATATATATATATATATAAATATATACATACATACATCCACGAATGTATATAACCATATATACACAGCGAGAGAGAGGGAGGGAAAGAGGGAAATACCGATAAACTGACAGATAGATAGATAGATAGATTGATAGCTAAATAGATAGATAGATAGATAGATAGATAGATAGATAGAGAGAGAGAGAGAAAGAGAGAGAGAGAGAGAGAGAGAGAGAGAGAGAGAGAGAGAGAGAGAGAGAGATGCCTGGCTTTTGAACCGACCCGTGTATCTCTCAAAAGAAACTACTACTTGGAAGTGAACGATTATAGTTAATGCATGCCTGTTGCTATCCAAAGTCATGTAATAAAACCTACAGAAATAATAGAACGCACCAATTGCGTTAAGAAATCTATGAAATTTCTAAGACAACACATTCTTTTATCATAATTGAATAACGGAAAGTCTCTAAACAAAAGGAGGCAGGTGGTACAAAAATGTCATATAAAGATTATTAAATCAGATGCTCGAAGATGAGTTTTAAAAGCTGTAATACAACGTGTTCGGTAGCGCAACCTGTTTCATGTGATTTGGTTTCTTATTTGAGATATTAAATTATTTGGGCGAAATAGAAAATATGTAAATGCTAAGAATTTATTGAACAAGGGAGAAGTGTAAGAATTGTGGGATTAAAATCGATGTATGCCTCAGGTAAATTTATGCGGTGCTTCTATATATTCAGCTGCGCACCAAAGTGGTGAATAATTTAATTTTCACCCTTAAATAACTAATTCTTGTCAACAACGTCAAGGGAGACAAAACATAATTATATGAG
This sequence comes from Octopus sinensis, assembly GCF_006345805.1. Taxonomy (NCBI): domain Eukaryota; kingdom Metazoa; phylum Mollusca; class Cephalopoda; order Octopoda; family Octopodidae; genus Octopus; species Octopus sinensis. The sequence continues at coordinate 3,875,455 of NC_043001.1, read as the reverse complement.
CGGACTGGTGAGGATAATCTGTGCTTAGCATGTATTGTTGTTTAATTAAGCAGTGAAGCCGCAATGCATTGAACAGATTTTAAGATCTAACGTAATCCAATCACGACCACTACGTCTTCTTGTATATTATACAATGCTTCGCTCCAACGTTTTAGAATACGGTCCCTCATTTGAGGGCCACATTCGGCTGCTATATTTAGCTAGGTGACAAACGGAATAAAATGAAGTTCCCAGACTTGGACATCGGCAACCATTGGGGCAAGAAAGATTATATTAAGTACTCATTTCACGTTAAAATTATTAGATTTACTCTTAAAGACAATTTTAAATAAATGTGTGTATGTATATATGAGGTGTGTGGAGGCGCAACGGCCCAATGGTTAGGGCAGTGGACTCGCGGTCGTTGGATCGCGGTTTCGATTCCCAGACCGGAGGTTGTGAGTATTTGTTGAGCGAAAACACCTAAAGCCCCTCGAGGCTCTGGCAGAAATTGGTGGTGAACCATGCTGTATTCTTTCACCACAACTTTCACTCTTTCTTCCTGTTTCTGTTGTACCTGTATTTCAATAGGCCAATCTTGTCACACGCCGTGTCACGCTGATTTTCCCCGAGAACTACGTTAAGAGTACACATGTCTGTGGAGTGATCAGTCACAAGTTAATTTCACGAGCAGCCTGTTCCGCGGTTCCGTCGTAACCGACGGAGCGCCACCATGTTTGAACGTGTATGATTGAAAATCCTCCAATTTCAAATATCATTCATCAAATTCCAAGAAAAAATAGCCAAGTAGAAAAAAAAACGCAACTGTCCATATAAAAACTGGCAAGAGCACATTGGATTATTTAGTTCTAAAATATAATTTTAGAAAAACACTTAGTGTTAATAACCCCTAAACTACGTCACGATCACAGCTAGAATGATCTGATTGTAATTTATTGAAGGCTGACATTAACGATGAGAACACAAACACATGTCATTGAAGTCATTTCAGAAAGTTCTGAATATTCACTAAACTTCCTTGAAATAACAAAGCAAAACAACCTACCGGAGGAGCGTTGGTCACCTCTAGAACGGTATTGATTATAGCTCTACTTACTAAAGTATAGTTAATGAGTAAATAAAAGCGGTATCAACAAATACAAGGCATCGACGTCTGCATGATTATCCTACTTGCTAGACTTAGCAGTCAAATCCATTTCAAAGCAAATTCTACCGTTTTACTGCAAGGAGAGAAACAAGGCCACATAACGTGTCCAGAAGTAATTTCAAGAGCAGGACGGGATGGCAGACATGGACGGAATCACTTTTATAAAGAATATCCCCCATCAGCAATGACGTTGGTATTCAATAACACCAACAACAATAATAAAACCCTAACAAAAATAAAACAATAAAGAAGTAATAAAACTTTATAGTTTGTTATTTTCCTGTCAAGAAACAAAAAGAAACTACGCCTCTGGAAGCATTAGTTTAAATTTTTAGGAAACATCATATTTATAGTTATATATTTATTTTGCGTTACTCTTAGAAGCGGTGCGCTGTACCAGAATTTATTATTACTATGTCCACGGGAATATGGTATAGTGGTTAAGAGCGCGGGCTACTAACACCAAGATTCCTAGTTCGATTCCAAGCAGTAACCTGAATAATAATAATAATAATAATAATAATAATAATAATAATAATAAAATAGTATTTTGGAATTTATGGGAGCAACTCATATTGTCGTTGAATGCTCGAAATGAGGAATAGATAGGCAGCGGACAACTGATGAAATATCGTTGTTTGTGTTACTTGTCCTGTTTATTTGACTCATTTGTTTTCGTACTTCGTGTGTTTACAGAGTCGGCGAAGGCCTGTGCCCATATATGCATATATAAAGTGTCTATCAAAGTCTTGCTGACGAACCTTAAAAATCGTTTCGTTTTTGATAAGGATTAAATGCTTATAGCGAGCACTCACTTATTCTCTCCAGCCAATTAATATTCTGCGTACAGGTGCACCATATGTGACATATCAAACGCCACGTTAAAGCTAAGTAACGTAGAATACAGTGATTTGCTGAAGAAGGCATCTGCCGCTCCGGGAATCGCAGCCACGTTCTTGCGACAATGAGTGGAATGCTTTGGTCACAATAGTAGATACATACATATATGCATGAACCTCTGTCTCTATATATATATGTGTGTGTGTGTGTGTGTGTGTGTTTGTGTGCGTCTGTACATGTATGCATCTGTAGAGAAGCATATGTATATATACATCCATGTATATGTATATACGTGTGTGTGAATGTATTTATATGTATGTATGCATGCATATTATGATGATAATGTAAACTACCATTCTCTCCTTGAGTGCACTTGTCTCTTATAAATTGGTTGTCTCTCTCTCTTTCCCTCCGCCCATAACCCCTCACGAAAGGAAAATAACACACGCACAAACACACGTTTACACATACACATTGCAGTGTAACTACTAACGTGTTTGCCTGTGTGTCTGAGAATGTTTCTGATCACAAGACTCACTTTAACACAACCTAATTGAAGAATATTTCACAAAAGGGGGTCAAAGAATAATTATTAGTTATTATATATAATTCACAACTATAACGCTAATAATTTCCAGTGAGAAATAAACATTTCCGATACACCACATTAAAGTAAATAAGGAAATGGGATTAGTAGAACCTCTCCATTTTACTACTCTCTCCTTTCAAACTTTTTTCCTTCTTTTCCTCTTCTCCATCACTTCATCGGGAGCGCCAACGTGTAGTTTGTTGCAGCCTCTTAACATCACAGACGCTAAAATGTTATTCAAGGAGAGAACACGGAATCCGTAAGCTAGTACTAACCCTATTCTCTTGTTTACTTTTATTTGTTCTACCAAGATGGCTTATTACTCGCTAAACACTTATCCATCTCACAATTACTGTGAGAACCCTTTGTATGGTTTAATTTGCTTCCATATTAATTTAAGATAATATATTCTCTGTTGAATTCATACGTGCATGTGTGAATGTGCGTGGTTAATAAGTTTGTGTGTATGGAATAAAGAAAGACATTCTTATAATAAAGTTTGTGTGTATGGTTTATTACCGTGAGCTTGTAGGTTCGTTTCTCGAGACTCGTGGTGGCTTATGTACTTTAACTACAAGATTGCTTTGCGGGTTACACGAATCCATTCTGATGAATACGAAAAGCGTGATTCCACAGCACTAATTGCACCCTCTGTGGAGGTGCAATGGCCCAGTGGTTAGGGCAGCGGACTCGCGGTCGTAGGATCGCGGTTTCGATTCCCAGACCGGGCGTTGTGAGTGTTTATTGAGCGAAAACACCTAAAGCTCCACGAGGCTCCGGCAGGGGATGGTGGTGATCCCTGCTGTACTCTTTCACCACAACTTTCTCTCACTCTTACTTCCTGTTTCTGTTGTACCTGTATTTCAAAGGGCCGGTCTTGTCACTCTCTGTGTCACGCTGAATATCCCCGAGAACTACGTTAAGGGTACACGTGTCTGTGGAGTGCTCAGCCACTTACACGTTAATTTCACGAGCAGGCTGTTCCGTTCATTCGGATCAACGAGAACTCTCATCGTCGTAACCGACGGAGTGCTTCCACCAATTGCACCCTCAAACAGTCACATCTTTGCTGTTCCGATGGATCAAAGGTACTGCGGAACCAGATGACATCTATACTCAAAAGCAGCTTGAAACACACCTACAAGAATCAGTGTGAGCTTTCTATATGGTGGCCATTCGTATCCACTTTCACCTGAAACTAAGTTAAATGCACGTGCTCAAACTTTGTGAAAGCATACATACATGCATAATTACATACATTCATACATATATATATATATACACACATATATATATACGTACATGTATATGTGTATATATATGTATATATATATGCATATATATATGTATATGTGTGTGTGTGTGTTTATATACACAACATTTCGGCTGATATAGCTTCCAGCCATTATCAGCTGCTTTGGGGTAATTTCGAACCACTCAGCCATAGGCCCACGGGCGTATGGCGTAGTGGTTCTAATCCCAAGATTCCGAGTTCGATTCCAAGCAGTGACCTGAAAAATGATAATAATAATAATAATATAATAATAATAATAATAATAATAATAATAATAATAATAATAACTATTCTGAAAGTGCGCAAAAAATTCGCTACTGATCATTTAGATACCTACCAGATTGATCAGGTTGAGGGAAATGCGCCAACTGCTGCTGCAAAGAAAATAAAATTTATTTTGTTCCGTGACTATCATCATGAATGTTTGTGTAATGGGCAAAAAAGCACAACAGCGGATGCAAGCGAATGAAACGGGGTTCGTCCGAAATATCTCTGGAGTAACGTTATTCGACGGGGCTCCATAGCTCGGAGGCTGCTACTTTACCGTATTGAGAGGTCGTAACTGCGGAATTAGGGACATGTAATTAGAATGTCACAGGAAAGAATCACAAGAGAAAGTCTTCGAGCCGAGTCAAAGGGCAGAAGATCTTGAGGAAGACGAAGAATGATGAAGTTGGATAATAGCCAGAGTCTTATCTGGTCCTGCTTGCGAATCCGAAAGGTCTAATGACGCTTGTTGCCAATTGAATTCTATGAAGGTCATTGAAGCGGGTGGGGAAGATGGAATGAATGGATGGACGGATGGATGGTCAGATGGGTGGATGGGTGGATGGATGGATAGCTGTAATTATACTCTCCATCCCTTCTTTTTCAATTGTTCCTCAGCTTATATTTTCATAGTTGGAAGGCGCCGAGCTGGCTGAACCGTTAGCGCGCTGGGCGAAATGCTTAGCGGTATTTCGTCTGCCGCTACATTCTGAGTTCAAATTCTGCCGAGGTCGACTTTGCCTTTCATCCTTTCGGGGTCGATAAATCAAGTACCAGTTACGTACTGGGGTCGATGTAATCGACTTAATCCGTTTGTCTGCCTTGTATGTTCCCTCTGTGTTTAGCCTCTCGTCGGCAGTAAAGAAATAAGAAACGTTAACACGCCAGCCGAAGAGACTTTACGTTCTGTGTTCAAATTCCGCCGAGGTCGACGTTGCATTTCATCCTTTCAGGTTCAATAAATTAAGTACCAGTTTTGTACTGGGGTCGATCTAATCAACTGGGCCCCCTCCCCCAAAATCTCGGGCTTTGTGCCTAGAGTAGAAAAGTATATTTTCATAGTTGGTTTTTGTTTTATACCAACAGGAAAGCTTCTTCCATACGCAGTCAGATATTCCCAGTTGCAGGAACTCACGATTCGCACATCATACGTATGTTCTTACAGAATATTCTATGATTACATTTGGTACACATAATTAGAGAGATCTCTCTCCATCCAGAATTGCCGATAGGAATCTGTTTGCCTGTATGTGTTTTTATTTATACAACCAATCCTAACTCTATCATCTTTCGCTGAGAATCTCTCTCACTCTCTCTTTCTTTTTCTCTCTTCTCTATCTATCCATCCCTATCTCTCTCTGTCTCTGTCTCTCTCTCTCTCTCTCTATCTATCTATCTATCTATCTATCTATCTATCTATCTATCTATCTCTATCTCTATCTCTCTCCCGCCAATATATATATTTGTCATAATAATAAGGTTAGTCAGATGCAATGAAGCAATTGCTCCAGACTTTATTATATAGAAATGCAGAGACTCTTGAAAATTTCCAAAGAAAATGAAATGAAATGGAATGAAAACAAACAAACGTTAAATGGTTGAGGCACAAGTATTCGCAAGTTCTACATCGATTCCTAACCATAATGACGTAAATATTTTATTTCATTTCATTCCATTATATTTCATTTCCTTGGAAGATCTGAAGACATTCTACACCTGCGTGTAAATAAACTACGGTACAGTTCCGGTAAAACTTCCGAGAAACCTCATTATCATTATTACTATTATTCTACTCTCTACACTAACATAGCGATTAATTCGTTTCTCTCTCACTCACTTTCTCCCTCTCTCACTCTCCCTGTACCCCCTCTCACTTTCCCTATATATATATATATATATATATTATATATATATATATATATATATATATATATATATACAAATATATACATACATATATATATATATATATATACATACACACACACACACATATATATATATATATATATATATATATATATATATATATATATATATATATATACGACGGGCTTCTTCCAGTTTCCGTCTACCAAATCCACTCACAAGCCTTTGGTCGGCCCGAGGCTATAGTAGAAGACACTTGCCCAAGATGCCACGCAGTGCGACTGAACCCGGAACTGTGTGGTTGGTAAGCAACCTACTTACCACACAGCCACTCCTATGTGATAAGGATTTAGAAACTTCGAAAAATTTGAAATAAATCTTTGTTAATCATGGAACAAAGTAAATATTGATTTCAAATATTTGGCACAAGGCCAGAGATTTCCTCATGGTGCGGTATATGGATGGGATCGACTGCAGTACTCAACTGGTACTTATTTTATCGATCTCGAAAGGATGAAGTGAAAGTCTGCCTCGGTTGAACTGTAATTCCGAATTGAAATGTTGTTAAGTATTTTGTCCGGCGGCGTAGCGATTCTGCCAGCTAGTCACCATAGGAACAGAATCAATATTACAGAGCAGTATATTGATGGGAAAATACCCTTAGCTCAGTGGTTTCCAAACTTTTTCGGGCAGCCGCCCCTTTGGCATCCAGGCCACATTCCTAGTGCACCCTCCCCACCTAATCATCACAAACATAGACCTCTTTCTGAAGCAAATTCGCAAATAAAACTTAACATAATTGACCAGGTATTTTCTTCTTTTTACATTAATCGCTACCCCATTATCACCCCACTTTTCTTCAATGCCTCGTTGGAACTTACAACCGCCCCAGAAGGGCAATACCTCCCACTTTAGGGACCACTGCCGTAGATGCAAAAGATCACAGACCGTCCGTGATTTCGAGTCCTACATATGACAGTATTCTCTACTTATATAAATGTATTGTGAAGTAAAATTCCATTATTCTTTCTTTCTAAATCCTGTCAGGTTACAGCAGTTCTAGATAAGAACCTCACCGGCATCGTTCCCTGCTGACCATCGAAGGGTTCTTTTAACGCAATTCACTTTATCACAATTAGCTTTATCTATTTCAAATTGTATTGTTGAAAATGAGTCACAAAATACAGCATGTACTTACTTAGCCATCCTTTCATACCAGTCATGGCTGTGGGATAAGATTGCTTCCTAACCACACGGTCCCTTCTTCAGTGCCATTTTGTGGCACACTGGGCAAGTCTCTTCTACTATCATTTCCGAAGGACTAAATCGTTATTAGTGGATTTGATAGACGGAAACTGAATGATGCCCGTCATATGTGTGTATAAGAATGCATGTATATATATGCGTGTGTTTGTGTGTGCGTGTGTATATCTACGTGTTTGCGTTTTTGTATTTGTTATTGTCCGCACCACAGCTTGACAACCGGTGGTGGTGTGTTTACGTCTACGTAAATTAGTTGTGCCACAAAAGAGACCGATAGAATAAGTACTATGCTTGCAAAAATAAGTCCTGCTGTCGATTTGCTCGACGAAAACACTTGAAGCCATCAACCTAACATGGCTGCAACAAGAAAAATATAAAATATATTTATTAATATTCTAGCCTCGTACACACACTCACACACTCACACACTCACACACATACACACACACACACACTCACACACACACACACTCACACACTCACACACATACACACGCACACAAGAAAACAGGAGTCTGGAACTCTCTGTTTCTGTGGGGGGACGGGTTATATTGAGCCCTGCACTCAGCCATAACCTGTCATTTCCTTCTTCAAGCTTTCATTATTTAGCATTTCATCCCTCGTCACCTCAATCAGCCATGCACTTCCACCAACATATGCTAACCTCTACAAAAGGTTTTTTATTAGTACATCCATTTTATTAAGCGACTTCTAACCAACCATTTCTCCTTTCACTGCCACAAACGTTCTTTTCAACCTCCAATCATGTCTCTACATTTCTAAGAACTGTTTCTATTTCACTTCTCTGTGCAGCTTCTTTCATTATCACTTTTCCTTACGATGTACATTAACGGTACCATTCCCCTTCTGGTCATCATTTATTAGCTGTTCCAAGTTGTAACACTTCAACTGTAGACTTGGTTTCACCAAGTAAGTTGCTACGAAATAACGGTGACATGTAAAAAAGTAGAAAAAAAAATATATATACACACAGAGGGGGGGGAGAGGAATATATAGATTGATAGAAATAGAGACTGATGGATAGACGTACACATATTTACGCACACAAACCTACGTGCCTACAAATAAATATAGACGAAATTCATTAGGAATTGGTAAAATTGTTTACTTTTTACTACGCATCGTATTATTTTAGAGGTTTCGTTCTTCATATATTTTCCCAAAAGCTTTACATTACTGTATGAATGGGCCACGTATGTGATATACATAAGTACATATATATATATTATATATGAATATATATATATATATATATATACTAAGCAATAAAGGGTTTAGCAACGAATTGCCTTACCACATACCGAATTTAGAAATAGCAGTCAAAGAGTTATAGCTATTTCTTCTACTAAAAAGGGAGATCTCAGTAAAAACAGCAATTGGAAGGCAGACACAAACAGGTAATTGATAATTATTCCAAATTAATTAATTTCACCCTTCATTATTACGGATATATATATAATATATATATATACTCTTTTACTCTTTTACTTGTTTCAGTCATTTGACTGCGGCCATGCTGGAGCACCGCCTTTTAGTCGAGCAAATCGACCCCGGGACTTATTCTTTGTAAGCCCAGTACTTATTCTATTAGTCTTTTTTGCCGGACAGCTAAGTGACGGGAACGTAAACACACCAGCATCGATTGTCAAGCAATGCTAGGGGGACAAACACACACACATACACATATATATATATACATATATACGACAGGCTTCTTTCAGTTTCCGTCTACCAAATCCACTCACAAGGCATTGGTCGGCCCTGGCTATAGCAGAAGACACTTGCCCAAGATGCCACGCAGTGGGAGAGAACCCGGAACCATGTTGTTGGTTAGCAAGCTACTTACCCCACAGCCACTCCTGCGCCTATATATATATATATAATATATATATATATATATATATATATATATAATATATATATAATATATATATATATATATATATATATATATATATATATATATATATATATATATTATATATATATATATATATACATACATATTTATATACATAAAACTACGTTTTTGTGTGTAGTCTGTAGGTGACAATATATGCGTTGTCAGTGACAAGATCAACTGTGACTCCCCCGTCGAAATTTGGATGGGCAGAGGCGCCAATAGTTGTCAAAACGTGAGTGTGGAGCCAAGAATGAGGTGAACGCTGTGGCCGGTCCTCTTCGAATATATGTATGAACATGCGTGTGTGTGTGAATGTATGTTATAATTACATATGTATGTAAGTATGCCTGTATGTATGTATGTATGCCTGTATGTATGTATCTACTACATATGTGGGAAATTCTGTCTGTGGAGTTCTTAGCTAAATCTTTCTACATCATTTTGTCGATTTTGTTGAAAATTGACACATGATTAGAACCCATGTCTAGAAACATCTTGGCATACTCAGATTGTTGGGAAGATTGATAATAGTTCCCCCGGAAGTGATCCTTTTATATATCTAATATATTTCATATTAATAGCCAAGGGAAACGACCCATTCATTTTCCTAAATCATTTGGTACAAATCAAATTGAATATGCTTATTTCTTAGTATTTGAACTGTTAGTTATTTTTTCAATTTATCCAGTACAACACTTTAACACGTACGTAGTATTTTCCTAATTAATAGATCCACTTATATCGGTTATTTCACGAATATACCATTACTAGCATCGCTGAGGGTAATATTCTCTTGGATCACACAAAAACACCTCTCAGAGTTATTTACTTTCAATTGTTATTATCTCATATCTGATTAGCCTGTTATTACGTAACATGCTTCACGAGTTTATTATACACACCTTATTAGTATTTCCTCCTAAGTTCTATATACTCAGGGAATGCATTAAATCCCTTTCCGGGGCTATATTATTTGAATTCTAACTATCGGGTAACTAATTTCAATGATTTCACTATTTGGGTATTCATAAATTATTGGGAATTTCTAAAAACAAGATCTTGTGTAAGACAGTTCGGTATTCTTTGTAAATGCACAAAAAACGTTTTAAGGGCTACATACTTTATATTGCTGTTATTAGATTAGTGAGACAATTATGAGAACAGAACCAAGGGATAAGCCAAACTTTCCCGGGAATTACCGGGTACGCCAGCTAGTGTATGGATATATATATATTTATATATGTGTATATCTAAAAAATTGTGGAGGCACATGGCCTAGTGGTTAGAGCAACGGACTCGCAGCGCGGTCGAAGGATCGTGGGTTCGAATCTCAGACCGGGTGATGTGTGTGTTTTTGAGCGAAACACCTTAGCTCCACGCGGCCCTGATAGATGGTAATGGCGAACTTCTGCTGACTCTTTCGCCAAAGCTTTCTCTTACTCTTTCCTCCTGCATCTAGCAGCTCACCTGCGACGGACCGGTATCCCGTCCATGTGGGGAACTTAATAACCTAGGAAACCGGGAAAACGGCCCTAAGAGCCAGGCGTGGCTCGAGAAGGAACAACGTTCCTAATATCTAAATATTTAGCACAAACAAAAACACACACTATAGAAATGTTTGTATGTAGGTTGAAAATACATATCGTTAGCTCAAAGTCCTATAGTTTCAAACATAACACATGATAAGTAATATGCATGAAATTATTGGTTGTCGGTCTACATATACACCATCGCAGCGGATATATACATGCGTATATTCAGGTTATCTTGCTTGTGTATAATTGTAATTACATGTATATGTGTATATGTGTGTGTATGTGAAATGCTACGTGCAAATATGTGTATATGTTTATTACTCACGGATACGTGTGTGCAATTGTTTACTGAGAATATATCCTAGTGCGTTCGTGTGTAAATAAAACGTAAAACGAAACCCTTTAAAAATATAAGTATTTCGCGAAGAAAATTACAGAAAAACTGCACTCCAATTCCTATTAAGTACAGAGATAAATTTAAATAACACAGAATATACCAATATAGAAATTGTTCTTACAAAAACCTATTAAATCCCAATTTTAAATACATATATAAACTACTTTTTGGGGAAAGATATGGATTATTTAATTTAATCTGCTCAATGTATTGTAATATTTGTATATATTTTTATTTATTTTCTTGGGTAGTTAATTTATTTCCTTATATATGTAGCTGTCTATTTATATCGTTACGATAATATTAGCATTGTTAGAGTTATTGGTCTCGTTCTCGAACAGATATATTTTTGTCCATCAGATAATACTTGTCCGATCATTGAGTTTTTTTATCTTGACAAATCTTTCTCTGTCCCTTAATCTATCTATAGCGTACCTTCTTTAGCTTCTCGCTTCCCAATGGACACAAACGAATGCAAAAGTACACACACGCCGGCATATAAACGAATGCACGTACACACAAACAGAGACAGGCAAAGACATACACAATATTCCCCTCTCGCTTAAAGTGCGCATACACGTATGAGAGCGTGTATTGTATACGCATATATAGGTATATAATATAATATATATATATATATATATATAATATATATATATATATATATATATATATATATATTATAATATTATATATATATATATATATATATATATATATATAATATATATATATAATATATTATGTATATATATAGATATATATATGTATATATATATGTATATATATATATATATGTGTGTATATATATATATATACACATATATATATACACATACACACACACACACATATATTATATACATATACATTATATATATATATATATATAATATATATATATAATATATATATATATATATATATATATATATATATATATATATATATATATATATATTCTTATATCATCATCTATTCAGAACCTCTGTAACATTATTCCTCCCGTTCTGCCACCATTGCGGTACACCATCGACTCTTCGCGTGTTTCTCTTCTATCAATCTGCGTGATGGCCTTCCAGTCTGCATAACTGTCAATCTGCTTGTCATTTATCTGTCTCTTTATCTATGCTCTGTATACGCGAGTGTATCGATGTGTACGCCATTCTACACATACACTCACAGTCAATGCGCACATCACATTCCGTTGCCAACTTTTCGGGAACAAATATATACAAATGTACATATATTTCTGTGTATACATATGTCTACATACATATATTTGTATTCCTTCGCATCAACATACAAAAAACAACAGCCACCAACACACTCACACATATGAGTGTGTGTGGCTGTCATATGTGTGAGTGTGTGTGTATGTGCATATATATATATATATATAATATATGATATATGTATGTATATATATACATATATATATATATATGTATATATTATATATATATATAGATATATATTGTATATATAGATATATATATGTATATATATATATATATATATATATATATATATATATATATATATATATATATATATATGTGTGTGTGTGTGGTGTGTGTGTGTATATATATACGTATATATTTGTATGTGTCTGTATGTGGATTTACGCATTTGTTCAGCAGAAATACATAGTTACGCTTCTATAAATAA
>NC_043001.1:3840159-3857659 GCF_006345805.1 Octopus sinensis | reverse complement strand
ATATATACTATGGACCATTTGTTATCTAATATAGTATTATATAATCTGTATACAATACTATACTAATATCATAAATTCATAGTGTCCCCCAATTTACTGCCTTGCTCCCAACGCGTCCCTTTTCTCTACTGCTCCTCCGTCACCCCCTAGGCATCAGCGTCCACCTGGGCCCTCTCAGCGCAGTGGTGTTAAAAAGGACGGTAATGTTTAAGTTCAGATCTTGGCATTCCACGACAGAAAACGTAGCCTGTAATTGGGTTTCTAGAACTTCAACTTAGGGCAAACGGATATACAAAGTCCGGAGCTAGGAGTATTGGAGAAGAAGTATTTATCAGTATGTTACTCTTTTCACATAAATTAAAAGTTTATTATTTCTTCTTCGATTCCTCACTGGAGATAAAATGCTAACACAATAATTGTAAAAAAGCAAAGACATTGTTGTCGTATGTGCGAAACCACGATTTAGAAATTAGCAAAGATTTCGATGTTGCCAGGTATATTGTGATCAATGTTCGAACAGAGTTGGAAGCTTCTGGCGGAAATGTTTCGACTTTATGAAAAGAGAAATAAAACAAACAAAAAGCATTCTAAATTTTCGGACACGTTAAGGACACGGCCATTCATCAAGCAGGTCCAAAACATTAATGATGGTGTTCCCGGAAGATCAATAAGGCCCATCGCCAAATGCTTTCAGGTGTCATAGTGGACTATCCCCACTGCGAGGAACGAGGACATTCGATACAAGTTGTATATATTGCGGACAGGATATTTCATATCTGCAAAGATACAGTAAAACCGTTTTATGTCAAGGGATTGCCTAACAAGATTAAAAGTCACCAGTAACAAAGCTTGATTTGCTTCTTCACACATGAGAAATACTTCGACCAAGACAAAAAGCTGAACACGAAAAATAACAGTGCGTTACGTGCAGATGCTTTTACTGTCCACTGGCGTGAAACACACCAAGTTTCCAGTAACTCTAATGGATTTAGGACAGGTGAGTAATGAAGGTCAAATAAGATCTTTCCATAGACTTTTGAAATTAAGTTTGCTAGATAATGTGAAATACTAGAAACAGTTGTTAAACTCCCGATGGTGGACGTTCGATGCTGAAGGCGTGTTTCAATATGACTCGGCAGCTTCTCATGACTATCACGTATCCCAAGAATTGTCGTCAGACACTTTTAATTATCATATAAAAACAAAATGGTGGATGTCAAGCTCAAAAGATTTAAATTCCTTTGACTATTAAATTTCGGGTGTTCTTGAAAGGGGAACTAATTACATCATTTCAGTGCCATAGCTTTGCTGAAGACCAACAATTTCCAAGTGATGCTCAGAATGAATAAGGAACATCTAGTGCAAGCATTGTATCAAACATCAAAGCCAAAGGGCAGACTCACAAAATGCCTTATAAAAAAGATTGTCGAGAAGAACATATATACCAATTGTTCTCAAAATACCTTTGTTTTTCTCTAAGGTTGTTTTATTAAATATCAAAATAACACTATCTGGCTGTGTCGCCATGATAGATCGTTAGCCACTACACACATTTCCTTCCTTTACCGTAATCCTGCTCTACAGGCATTTCACAATGCGCATGTCTGAAAGGAAATTGATAATACGCTGTCACATGTAAAGTTAGTCGAAATAAAACTGCAAATGAAGAGAAAACAGCATTATCTTTAGAATGGAAAACGAGATCAACAAAATAATAATATTTATCTGAAATATAACAATTATATAAACCCGAAACACTATATTCAATATGAACATTTCCAATCATGAAATAACTAATAACTTACTCCTTCTTTACCTCACACGCACATATATATAGATACACACACGCACACGCACACACACACACACACACACACTCACACACATACACACATACATACATATATTATATATATATATATTATATATATATATATATATATATACATAAATATACACACACACATATATACGTCATGATAAGTCGTTAGCCACTACACACATTTTTTTCTCCTTGTTTTTCTGTGTCCCTTTCTGTAGAAGAGCGTAGGCTCGAAACGTAAAAGACTTTTTCTATTCTTGAGCGTTTTACTAATACATCTGTTTGTTTTATACACCACCTGTCTTCGTCTTTTGTTTTTTCGTAATCTCTCTCTCTCTCTCTCACACTCTCTCTCTCTCTTTATATATATATATATATATGTTCTTTTACTTGTTTCAGTCATTTCACTGCGGCCATGCTGGAGGGCTACCTTTAGTCGAACGAATCGACCCCAATACTTATTCTTTGTAACCCCAGTAATTTGTTTTATATGTTGCCGAACCACTATGTCACGGGGACGTAAACGCTCCAACATCAGTTGTCAAACGATGGTGGCTCGAGGCTATAGTAGAAGACACATGTCCAAGGAACCACACACACACATATATATATATATGTATATATTTATGCATACATGTATGTATATACATATACATATATGTGTGTGTGCGTTGCGTATATATATATATATATATATATATATATATGCATATATATAATATCTAAAATGTTATATAATACACATTTTCCGTAGTATCTATACAATCTGTATTTGACGTATTATAAAATATATTTTTGACACGTTCTATTAAAGTATATATGTTAGCTGTAATACAATAAATATTTGACATGTTAAATTATATAAAACATATCTGAAGTGTTATATATCATGCATATTTGGCGTGTTATTGTATATATTGTATATTTGCCGTATTACATAATATAACGTAAACTTGACATGCCACCTTACATAATATGTATGTGACATGTTAGTTAATCGAATCTGTATTTTGAAAAGTTACATTCGACAATGCATATTTGTGACGGCTTCTTTAATGATATACACCGAAAATGTGGTGAAGCAAAGTCAGTGTCTTATTGGCTATAGTACGCGGTTCATGGACATACTGTTGAAAGGGTGCCGTGTTTTGTCTTTGAACAAGGCACTTCGTTCAGCTTTGCCCCTGTCTACGTAGCTTACAATGGTGCAGCTTTTTATCTCTTTATCCATAACATCTCGTTGTTTTATTGCACCCCGTGTGGGGAAGTCGTGTATGAGATGATGTGTGATTCGTACTACGTTTCGTGCCTACACCAATAAGCAAGAGAAATAAGAATTGTTCGCGAATGGCGGCTCACTTTCTCATTCAATTTCCTCTCTGTCTGTCTCGCTGTCCGCCTGTCTTTCTCTCGCTCTCTCCCTCCATATATATATATATATATATATATATGTATATATATATGGGCAGATTCGTTATAGATATAAGAATATACCATAAACAAGTATTAAAAAATGGAGAGATGTTGAAACAGAAATAGGTTTATTATAAAACTGGATTCAATGCAATAAATCTATTTCAGTTTCAACATTTTCTTTCCATTTTCTATACCAGTTATTGATATCTTCTTATGCCTATAACGAATCTTCTCAAATATTATTTCCATATTCTTATTACCTGTTTTTCGCTGTTTTTCATGAATAGGATGAATCCTTATTAGAAATCACCTTTTCTCTCTTTTTGGATCCCCACAAAAGTTCGAATTTTTCTTTTTGAACTTAACTTTCTCCTATATATATATACACATAAGAGATAGTTTTGTTAAGCAGAGTCGATTTTTACAATTCTGCAAATAATAATAATAGTATTTTATCATTTTATAAGCTTAAAGCTTATGAGCGGTCACCGCAAAGAGACAAAAGAAAATAGTCTAATAATGGATCATATAAGCCAGAAGAAAATAAGTTTTCCTGTACGCATTGCACTCGAACCCACACCTTTTTCTTAACGCAACTAAGTGAGCTACCGTAATACTAACGCACCAACCTGGAAACTAATTATAGTCCTTAAATTTGACGGAATGAAGCAGGTTGTTGCGTTGATTTAACGGTAGTACCATTGGCCGTATAAACAAAGACGTGTGGATTCGAGTCCCACACATACAGGAAAACCTACATTTTTCTGTCGAGAGATTAACTGCCCCAGTGTGTTGGATGAAAACACCAAAATGGAGACAAACAGCTTCCTCCCTAGGACTGGCTTGTAAAAACTGTTAAGATGAGAAAGTGGCTGTGTGGTAAGTAGCTTGCTTATGAAACACATGGTTCCTGGTTCATTCCCACTGCGTGGAACCTTGGGCAAGTGTCTTTTGATATAGCCTCGGGCCGACCAAAGCCTTGTATGTGAATTTGGTAGACGGAAACTGAAAGAAGCCCGTCGTATATATGTATATATGTATCAGTGTGTGTGTGTATGTGTGTGTGTGTGTGTGTGTGTGTGTGTGTGTGTGCGTTTCTGTGTCTATGTTTGTCTCCCCAACATCACTTGACAACCGATGCCGGTATGTATACATCCCCGTAACTTAGCGGTTCGGCAAAAGCGACCGATAAAATAAGTACTAAGCTTACAAAGAATATGTCCTGGGATCGATTTGCTCGACTAAATGCGGTGCTCCAGCATGGCCACAGTCAAATGACTGAAACAAGTAGAAGAGTAACATGAAACTAATGGCAAACTCAACACACACACACACACACACACACACACATATATATATATATATATATATATATATTATATATATAATATATATATATATATATATATACATGCACAGGTGCATACGCACATATTACATAACATACATACATAATGTATGTATATAATACATATTAGGGTCCCTTTTCCGCATCCAAGCCGACTTTTCCAATCGGTTTTGTACACGTGACATCTGGACAACCAATATTCGCACTCATAAGAATAGGAGGTAGGGAGACTATGGCTCTTTCAATTGGTCACCGGAAAGTGACAGATGGGATTTTTGGATGTCGTAAAACCGGGATGATTTCTTGTGGGATAAGTCACAGACAGGAAGGTTTTGTTGGTAACAGTTTTCTGCCCTAGCTTCCGATTATTTAAGAGGTAACTGGCTGCAAATTTGGCTAGGTTTGTACGATGGCTGATAGGTTTAGGGCTATTTCTTAAAAGTGATATATAGCCATGTAGGTTTCTATGTATATGTGCTTTTGTAGGTAATAAAGCTGAGTTTCAGAAACTTTATATGAAACACATATATCGTGGTGAAAAACAACGCAGTTGGTTGAAGTTTTAGAATTTATATTCGTGGCAAGTCCACCGCCTCTTTGTTACACAACTATATTCGCGCGTGTGTGTGTATGCATTCACACACATATATATTTGCATAAATACATATGCATATATATATATATATATTCACAGGTATGTGTGTGTCTATATACACACGTGTATATTTATGAGAGCGTATGTGCCCTGTAATTGCATACCTACGTAAACATCGCTACAGAGATCTGAAAACAAATACAAAACTGACGCATTTCTCTAATCAATATTTGAAATTAATAGCGTATATAAGCAACTTCATTACATATTTAAAAATAAATTTAAGAAAAATAACTAATATATATTCTTATTAACAAAGTAATTAGCGTTCCTTGTTTACATACTAAGAAATATTTATTTATTTATTTTGGTTATTTTCTTTTCTTGTTCTTTTCTTTTTTTGATATTGTTGATCACAAAAATAACGGATAACGAATGAAAAATAACTGCTGTTGCGTTGACATTTGACATTTGACTCCAGATATAAATTTCTATTTATTAAAATTCAGAAAAGTTAGCTCGTTCTTAGAATGGTATTTCGAGAAAAACAGAACATCGAAAAGTTTGCAGCAATTCTTCAAAATCAAATAATTTGACTATGTCTATGAGCTTAAATAGTGATTAACTACGTATCTTTATTTAATTCCATCCTTTTACATCTCTGTATGTATGTATGTATGTATGTATGTATGTATGTATGTATGTATGCATGTATGTATGTATGTATGTATGTATGTATGTATGAATGTATATATATATATATATATATATATATATATATATAGATAGATAGATAGATAGATAGATAAATAAATAAATAGATAGATAGATAGATAGATAGATAGATAGATAGATAGATAGATAGATAGATAGATAGATAGATAGATAGATAGATATGTAACAACATAAGCAAGAAGGATATCCAGAGGTAATGCAGTACGATCGTTTTAAGCAACTCCATTTAATTGAGCAATGCAATCATTACATTAATTTAAACGCAGAGCAATCCTCAGCTACATAAAGACATCATTTAATTAAATTAAAACAGATGGACACATTAGTATAATTTTATCTAAAATCTCCAAGAAGGTAAGGAGATAGACAAAGAACATGCTGTCTTCACTTCAGATAAGCTACTAAGGTATCAGGAAGAAAGACTTGTTACAGATTATACTTGTCACTGTTTTATGGGGTCAGTTTTACTTCATAGACTAGTTTATCAAATCTTTGTATATCTAAGGACAAAAAACAAGGAACAGTGCTTGTTAGGAAGTGGGCTGAGGGAGTCGACAGAAATCATAGTGGGTATAGTCATAAAAATTTATGAAGATTTATTTGAAGCAATATAATGAGATTTGGTAAAGGAAATCTGAAATCAAGATATTAGCTGACAATTAAAGGGGCAAACCACTAGTAGATCATTGATAATGAGACACAGGAACTTTTTATTATGGGGTGCTATAGTTAAATATTATTAAAAATATTGCCATATTGTATATAGATAAAATTTCGAGTTTATTCAAAAGATTATTAAGAAGAATATTATAACAAAAGCATAAATTGTTTTGAATACTTTTGAGTATATATCAAACTTTTACCATAAATGAGGGCGGAAAAGAAATTATCTAGAAATAGTTTAATATTTATAGTTATCGCCAAACTAATATGGCAGTCCATAAATATAAGACTAAAGCTGTCGCTGATTAGCTCCGTGAGGCCATCGCCTCTAGCTAGCTATATGACACACGAACCTGCTTTAGTCTTATATTTATGGACTGCCATATTAGTTTGGTGATAACTATTAATATCCAGTAACGCTGCCGTAATCTCCTTTAGAGAGACTTAGTAATTTTAATATTTCTATTAAGCTTAAAATTTATACATATTATATTCTTAAATACTAACTTATTAGTTGGTATCTGTGAAGATTGATCAGTAAATACGAATTAATCAATGTTCTCAGCTTTTCCATCCAAAGCTTGAGCGTGGTTCCCCTCTGAGATCTTGCTGCGAGATGGACGTGGTTGGAGATCCTTATTATTGACTTTAGTCGTTGAGTCTTGGTTTGTTTGTTATGGAAGAAGTTGTGATCATTACTATTGGCCAATGTCATCTTCGCTTAAGAGGTCATTTTTCTGTCTAATAACAACTGTGTCAATTCTAGTGTGGTGGTGCAATTCTTTTCCTGTAGCGTAGCTGTGATTTCTGCAACTAGTGATCCGTCAGAGGGTATCTTTCATAGCTGGGTCTAGTTTATTAGCATGTGTTCAGCTCACAATGCATACTCGACAGAAGAATAATACGTAACCGGAGATCTTAATACATACAAACACACATATACATATGCACATACATAGACGCATATACACATTTATATATATGTTTGTGTGTGCATGCATATGTACTCTCTGAACACTTTTACCCCAGCTACATTGGTCGGAAAAAGCCAAAGAAAGAATCAACTTGAAAATTTAAGGGCAAAACTGTTCTATTTATTTTGCTTTCGGCTGCTTTTCCTTTTCGTTTTTCTTTTCTCTCTTTCGAAATTGTGGCATCATTCACTCGACAAAATTGTTTGAAGGAGCAGACAACAAGACGCCTTCACAGCACTAAAAGCTTCATCAGAGAACGGAGAATGGACAACAGCAGCGAGAAGCGGAGGTGCAAAGGCCCAGTGGTTACGGTAGCGGACTCTCGGTCGTAAGAAGACAGTAGCAACAACAATGACGACG
This sequence comes from Octopus sinensis, assembly GCF_006345805.1. Taxonomy (NCBI): domain Eukaryota; kingdom Metazoa; phylum Mollusca; class Cephalopoda; order Octopoda; family Octopodidae; genus Octopus; species Octopus sinensis. Next base: position 3,849,746 of record NC_043001.1, on the reverse strand, counting down.
ATGATGATGAAGACAACAAGGGAACAGCAATGTTTGCGGAAGTAAGGTGCAAACTGCTGTGAATACAATTCAAAACCCAACTAGTTTACCAGCAAAGGAGAGCAACAACAACAACAACAACATTCCAGGCTTTATGCTACCGATGATAGCGTTTAATTTGTCAAATGTTTTATCGACTCCGAAAAGATAAAAGTTGATTTGGACTCATATAACCAACCTCTTGAGATGCCGCTAAACATTATCAGTGTTTTGTCCCTCATGCTAAATATTCTACTATCTCACGGTCTTAGCAATAATAATAATTATATTTTCAATTTGTTACCCAAAGCCGACAATTTTACGGTATAGATTAGTCGATTACATCGACCCCGTATTCAACTGGTACTTTATTGTCTCCTAATGACGAAAGGCAATGTCGACCCCGACATAATTTGAACCCAGAACGTTATGTAGGATAAATGCCGTTAAACAGTGTGTGAAAGATTCTTGTAGCTCGCTGCCTTAATGATAGCAATAATAATGTTCTCAAGGCGGTGAGCTGGCAGAAACGTTATCATGCCAGGCGGAATGCTTAGCTCTATTTCGTCTGTCCTTACGTTCTTAGTTCAAATTCCGCCGAGGCCGACTTTGCCTTTCATTATTCCGGTTTGAGACATTAAGTATCAGTTGCTTACTGGGGTCGATCTAATTGATTGGCCTCCTCCTCCAAAATTTCGGGCTTTGTGCCTACAGCAGAAAAGAATAACAAGGGTGGCGAGCTGGCAGAATCGTCAGCACGCCGACCGAAATACATAGTGGTATTTTGTCTGTCGTTACGTTCTGAGTTCTAATTCCACCAAGGTCGACTTTGACTTAAATCCTTTCGGGGTCGATTAAATAAGTACCAGTTACACACTGGGGTCGATGTAATTGACTTAATCCCTTTGTCTGCCCTTGATTGTCCGTTCTATGTTTAGCCGCCTGTGGGCAATAATTAAATAAATACATAATAATGTTCTCAAAGTCTGGGATAAGGCCAGCAATTTGTGGTGGTATTAGTCTATTACATCATCCGCAGTGTCCACATGCTACTTATTTCATATGCACTTATTTTCTTGAACCCAGAAGAATGAAGATGGTACAGTCACCCGCGGCGGAATTTGAGCTTAAAGAAGACGAAATGCAACTTCGCTTTGCTCCCGGTGTTCTAATGCTTCTACCAACTCGCTGCCTTCAATAAAGCATTAATAAGAAATAGAAAACAGCCTACCTTTTCCGCAATATTTGTCTTGGCAACCCACGCAGCACCAATAGGTTTTGGATTTTATTAGGAAAATCCATCGAGGTGTGAAAGTGTTGTTCTAACGATTTATAAAAGACATCTAGATTGTTGCTGAAAACACCCGATTCAGGGCATCGAAGGAGAAGCGTGTATTAACAAAACGATAACATTGAAGGACGCTTAAGTAGAGGAAAACAATTTTCATAGACACTGACAAACAAGTCATTGAATATTTCCCAGTTGGATGTCAGTCGTTGCCTTGCAATATATGAGTAGATGCTTTACAAGCTTTTATTTACGTTTATTTGTTTATTATGGGTTTTGTTTTATTATTTAATCTAGCTTATATTTTTAAGCGATGTTGTTTCCTCTACGGATCATCTGTCACATCTCAGCCAACTTACAAACATCTTGTCTACTTTCTTCTTTGAGGTAAGATATATTTATTTATTTATATATTTATTATTATTATTGTTATTGTTGTTGTTGCTTTATGTTATTTTTCGCTATTTTATATTATTAATAGCAATGTCATTTCTGTTTCCTAAACAGTTTTACATCCATGCAAATTGGATTAGAAAAAAAAAAGATACAGCGTAGTAGCATCGTGTTCGTAATCCTTACAGAGTTATGTGTAAAAACACAGATACACACATACACATGCACACAGACACACACACACACACACACATGCAAGCACACGCCCACATATATGCAGTCTTTAAGATCTACCATGTTATCTGTGAAATGTATATATATTGGTGTGATAAACTATCTGTGGAATTCTTGCAACGAAAATGAAATAATCTTTGCTTCTTGGCGAAATCTTTTGTAGACAACATGTAACAACAACAGGAATACATACAGCAGTGGTAGTGAGACTGCAAGCAATCATTCATTTTGCAAGAAATAGAAGCTATACAGAGTATGGGGTGGAATCACCCGAAATCGCAAACACATGACTCACCTTTCCGCAGAAAAAATTACTGCTAATCGATATTTTGCGACGCAAAAGTGCATATTGTGGAGCATTACCAGAAGAAGGGGTCTACAGAGACCAATATAAGATACAGCTGGGTGCTGATCAGCTATTTCAAACCAGTGGTTCGCACCAATCGCCGTGGCGTATTGTGAAAGCAAGCGTTATTGTTGTACAATACACGCATCCATACTACCACCCCCACTTTTGAAGAATTGTGTTTCGAGTTGCTGGAACATCTTGCATACAGTTCAAGTCTCGCCCCAACCACTATCGCCTCAACATTTCTTAACACGTGATGATCGACTTAACCACGGACGATAAAGCGCAGGAAGCAGAGCATATATAACTGTGCGACCAACCGAAAAGCTTCGATGGAATAACCAAATTTATTGACCACTGGAATAAATGCATTGAAATGCAAGGAGACAAAGTGGGAAAATGATGTAACTGGAAAAATGATGTCCGCCCTCTCATTTCCGTTAATAAATTATAGAAACAAACACAGGATTCTTATGCCGGAGGCTTGTGAGTGACAAGTCTCCGAGGCATATAACAAAGGAAACTAAGAGTGGCTGTCGTTTAACGCCTGCGTGTATTAAATGATATTTATCTGTCATTGACTAAAATGCTTTTCTCTGATCCCGTAAATAACGAAGCTTTATATGGTGTGTGTGTGTGTGTGTGTGTGTGTGTGTGTGTGTGTGTGTGAGTGTGTGAAACAGAGTGTGTTGTTTTGCGTATTAGGTTTGTCCTCCATGTCTCTGAAGATGACCAGTATATCAGCCCACACTTTGTGCGTCTTGAGATGGCTTAGGCCAATTTTGTTATGAATTTGGTTTGTCCCCATCGAAGACACGTAACAGCAGAATGAGGTGTTGGGTCTCTTGATTTACTGACAACTTTCTCTCTGTTAAGCTTCTCTGGTCAGTTCAGATTCAAAGTGCTCTCATCTAGAGAAAACAACGCTCCGTCACAGTGACCAGTCTCGTGCGAGATGTTCCGATAGAGATTGCTCTCAGTTACAATTTTTCTAGGTTGTCTTAAGCGTGTCCTTGTGTCTATTCTTTGGCCACCACGTCATCGAGAGCCAATTGCGAGCTCACCAAGGAGATTTTCTGGCGGATTTGAAGTCGGGCATGCGCAATACATGTCCACTTCACTGCAGCTGGAATTTACATAGATGTCCTCACGTGCCCTATTGGTTTTGGTATTTTATCCTGCTTCTTGATGTAAAGAATTATTTGCAGCCATTTTAAAGGCAGTAACTGAGTTCAAAGACATGTCTTTGATAAACCGGTCAGGTTTTACAAACATACAGTAGTGCTGTCATTAAACAGTTTTGTATGTGCCAAATTTTGTTTTTTCAAAGAATTTCCAAAATCTGAAGACGCCCAAAGGCAGAGCTAGTTTTCAATATCCTTGCTTACACTTCATAATCGACGTGCACAATCCCTGACTGGGTATTTCCAAGGCGAGTGCATATCTCTACGGCCTGGAAAAGGTGATTGCTGGCTATCAGAAATGGTTCAACATATGGGTTTACGTGATTGCTCAGCTACAAGATTTCCAGCTTTTTGAGACTGATTGTGAGAATGAAGTTATTATCACAAGCTGAAGGAAAGCTGTATAATAAGTGTTTAAAGATCTGCTTCTGTATCTGTACTTAGAGCACAATTGTCGTCAAAAACGAACTCCCTTGTAATGGCGGTGCTGGTTTAGTTGTTGCTTTCATGCGGCCGATGTCCAAAAGACACCCATCATAGTTGTACCTGCTCTGGATGTCGTGTGTCTAGCCATGGGATGATACATCGTGCAGCACAGCACTCAACCTTAAGCTGAAGAGTGTGAGTACTAGAACAAAACACAGCTTCACACCATTAGTTGCAGTGAAGGGTGATGAGAATTCTCCATCGTTCAATACACTAGCTGGCAAGTCATCAGGAAACAGATGCTTTATGTTAATGAACTTGAATGTTGCCACCGAGTTATTACACACAGGCACACACTCTCTCACACACACACAAACACACACACACACAAACAAACACAAACACACAGACATACATGCATAGATAGACAGGCGTGTATATATATATATATATATATATATATATATATATATATAGAGAGAGAGAGAGAGAGAGACAGAGAGACAGAGAGAAGCATGTATAACTATTATATTTGTTTATTTATTTGACACGCTCTATAGAAGGGTATGCATATATAGCATTAATATATTTTTATGTATACTCGTGTATGTATATATTTAAAAATATACATAAATAAATATATATATACAGCCTTTGGTAAAAGTATTAGACCACCCCAACGTTTGGGAGTTCTGCTATCTGAAAGTTAATGAAACTCGTGCCCATGGTAGGTTATGGTACATTTCACAATATACATTAGTTTTAATATCTGGTTGACCCTCCTTTAGAATCAATTCCCGCTTTCATAAATAAACAAATACACAAGTTAATTTCATCAAGCTCCCTTTTCACTTTGTAAGATAGAAATTTATATATAATAAAATGTTTTAAAATAAATTCTAAGTGCGTACATGATAACTGTAAACCTACTTTGGGGCAATCCTGTATGGTTGTGTGTGTATGTAGGGTGTATATGGAAATGCGAGAATCAATGTATGAAAGTTTGCCCCCGAGAAAGCATTTTGAACCCGCATTCAATGGCATTCGAGAACATCGTTGGATGGCATATTAAACCTAGACATACAGAAGCAAGCACAAGCACGTATCTGAAGATGCGCGAGTAAACACACTCAGTCACAGAGAAAAAACTGCGTTCAAGCAGTCATAAGTACATACATTCTTACAAGGATGTATACTTATATACATACATGCATACGATCAATCATAAACGCAACAGAGATCGTCAGTCTTAAAGACAGAAGTTTTCGAAAGGATGTACTCCAACAAAAATTCTGTATCTCGTTTCGACGACAACGACGAATAAGAAGAAGAAGAAGAAGAAGAAGAAGAAGAAGAGAAGAAGAAGAAGAAGAAGAAGAAGAAGAAGAAGAAGAAGAAGAAGAAGAGAAGAAGAAGAAGAAGAAGAAGAAGAAGAACAAGAAGAAGAAGAAGAAGAAGAAGAAGAAGAAGAAGAAGAAGAAGGAGAAGGAGAAGAAGAAAAAAAGAGCAAGAGAAGAATTTGATGTTACCTATAATGAACGACGACTACGGTGATAATGATGATGATGATGATGATGATGATGATGATTAGGATAATGATGATTTTGTCACAGGTGATGGACGTGGTGGTGATGGTAGCGATGGCGATAGTAGTGATGATGATGATAGCGATGAATGCGATGATGGTGAGGATGACGACAATGTCAGCATCGACGACGAACATTATCATCGTCATCATCATCGTCACCACCATTCATCTTCATCAGTTATTATCGAGAAACGAAAGTAAAGTGCAGGTAAACGTTGAGTTGTATTTAATTATGTATTTTAAATATAATATGACGATGTTAAGGGCATCTCTTAAGTGTTGCGCCTGTTAAATGATTGATTATCTTCCGTGTACGAATGCTGCAAATGGAAGTTGATAAATCGACATAAATATAGAAATTCTGTCAAATTAAGTTAGACTCATTTCTCTCTTTCTACCTCTATTTTTTTTTTTTTTCGTTTTTCTTCTCTGTTGCGGATTTTCCTCTTCATTTCTTAATATTACATGAATCTATGATTAGAGAATGTCTAGGAAAACAGACGAGTTTAACAGTTGAAATACTTTTGGAAATAAAACCTAAAATTTCGACAGTTTTCTCTGACATTTAGTTTCAAATAAAGCGAAAAACAAAATATATCAAAATTTCAGAGGTTTTAAAAAACTTTAGCTTTGAATGTATTAATATTTATGATTCCCCTATCATTTATTTTTTACCTGTTTCAGACATTAGACTGTGGTCATGGCGAGGCAGTGACTTCAAGTAAATTTTAGCGGAGTAAATCGACCCGAGTACTTATATAATATAAGCCTGGTACTTAATCTGTGAATCCCTTTTCACGAACCCCTAGGATACAAGGTCGACAAGCAGTTTCATTGTTTGTATTCAGACCACAATCGTCAGCAAAACCAACTTCCTTGTAAAGTTGGTCCGAAAGACACCCATAATATTTGTACCTGCTCTGGACGCCATGTGTCTCATTATGGGATAATACATCGTGCAGCACAGCACTAAACCTTAAACTTAAGAGTGTGAATACTAGAACAGTACTCTGAGTCACGCCATTACTAGCAGTGAAAAGTAAGGAGAATTCTCCATCGTTCAATACACTAGCTTGCATGTCATCAGGAAACTGATGCTTTACGTTAATGAACTTAAGCCGAAGAGTGTGCAGGACAACACAGACACACAAACATACACACATATCCCATTCCACACCTAAATATATATATATATATATATATAATATATATATTATATATATATATATATAATATATATATATATGTATGTATGGTGGTGACCCCCTTCGGTCAGACACTGACCATGGGTTTGCACCTAGAGAGTTACCCTCCTAGGCACAAGTCTGGGCAAGGTTGTTTTCTTTTTATGGAAGACCAGCAGTCGCACATGCATACCGGCCTCCCCTCTCCACGTCACCGATGTTGTCCAAGAGAAAGGCAAGGGCCGATACAGCTTGGCACCAGTGACGTCGCAACTCATTTCTACAGCTGAGTGAACTGGAGCAACGTGAGATAAAGTGTCTTGCTCAAGAACACAACACGCAGCCCGGTCCGGGATTCGAGCTCACAACCTCACGATCGTAAGCTCGACGCTCTAACCACTGAGCCACGCGCCTTCATGTATATATATATATATATATATACTTTATTTAAAGCAGCAGAAAATTCAACAAAATCTGTTACTCTGAGTTTCTCGTTCCCGTTCATCAGACAGTTTTTGCTAGAATGGAACCGATATATCAATTCGATCCAGACTCTTACAAACGCTACACCTTTAAAAAAAATGGACTTGTTTGATTGGCCCTTTAGAAATAACGGTCAATCTTCGAGCGATAAACAAAAAATGAGCTCAAAAATATATGTATATATATATAAACAAAAATATTATGCATGCGAGGAAATCGCTTCTTTTTTTCGAGGCTTCCACCTGGATTAAGAAGACTGAGGATTCTCTTTTCGATGTACCGATGGGGGCATCCGACGGGGCTGAGTTATGTATGCTCATAGGAGCCTTTATTCTCCATAATCTGAAAATAGAATTCCCATTTATAGATGCAGGTTTATATAGGGATGAGGGCCTTATAGCTACGCATAATCTAAACGGCCATGAATCAGGTAGACTTAGGAAGGACCTTATTGCTTTCTTTCAAAGGATGGGCTTACGGGTTACAATAGATGCTAACCTGAATAGTGTAGATTTTTTAGACGTAAGTTTTAATGTAAGGTCGGATAGATTTAAACCTTTCCGTAAGCCCAATGAAAAGCTATCGTATATTAGCAAAGATTCGAACCATCCTTAGGAACCTAGTCAGCAATGTAGGTAGAAGAATATCTTCAATTTCTTCGGACGAGGCAGCATTCCATAATGCTGCACCTTATTACGATAGCGCATTAAAGAATAGTGGATTCTCTGAGAAGATCCATTACAGCCAGCTTAATGCTGATACTAATGCTGCACGAAGAACTAGGACCAGGAAAGTTTTGTGGTTCAACCCGGCTTTCAATTTGGCCGTAAAGACTAATATAGGTAAGGAATTTTTGAGATTAGTCTCTAAGCATTTTAAGCAGGGCCATAAATTCTATAGGGTATTTAATAGAAGAACCCTGAAGGTTAGCTATTCTTGTTGCAGAAATTTCGCCTCTTACATTAGCCAGCATAATAGGAATCTGATTGAAGTTAGACATGGTGCCGAGCCCATTAAGAAATGCAATTGCAAAAACGAAAACTCCTGTCCGTTAGAAGGGAAATGTCTAGTGAAAGGAGTAGTTTATAGAGCCAAGGTGCAAATAGAAGGCACATAGGAATACAAGACATATACAGGGGCTTCAGAAAATTCATTTAAAACACGATTTTATTCACATAAAAATTCATTTAGATACCCAGAGAATAGGAAGAGGACCAGCCTAGCAAAATATGTCTGGGAACTAAAAGAAAAGGAAACCCCACCTTTCAATGTGACATGGAGCATTCTGGACAGAGCGACACCATACAGGCATGGAGCACACAGAAATAATTTTAAATGCAAGCTTTGCCTATTAGAAAAACTGTATATTTTATTCAAAGGCAATAATTCTTTGAATCAAAGAAGTGAGCTAATGAACTTATGTAGACACGCAACCAAATTTAAAATGTCAAATATAAATATACCATATGGATAGAGTATATATTTTGTATTTTTGATTTTTGAAATTTTGATTTTGACTCTTGAACTAGTATGTAACGCGACGATGGATTTGTTTCGCGCTATGCAGATTTCATTCCGTATAGCAAAGTCTTATATTTCTACATATACATTAAGAAAAACCTTCGGCTTTGTTTATTTCATGTTATTGTATTGTATAGGATTACCTTGATTTTTAATTTATAGATGATCCAAAATAGGGTGTTATATTTTATATGTCTTTCATTATTGCACTCACCTTTTTTTAAAAGCAATGTTGTCAAAAGTTAGAATTTTGATATAAATATGTGTATAGCCATGGATATGTATTTGTAAGCATGCGTCTCTGTGTATGCGTAAGTGAGCGTATGTTTGTGCTTAGGCCAAATAGTTGGTGGAAATTCGTTTTCCATGTGTTCGCAGATGAGATTTGAGGCCAAGTTTCACAGGAATACAACACGGATGGTAAGACAAATGATTTGTAAAGAGCTAGATTTGTATTCTTATTTATATGTCGCTGGAACCAAATGCGTGACTCCAAGCCACCGAATGCTTTTGCTGCCCTTTGAATTCGCAGCTGTATTTCTGTATCAAGATTTCCATCATCTTGAACAGATCTTCCAAGGTAGACGAATGAATCGACAACCTCAGGAAATATTCCCTTTAACAAAACTTTTTGTAGGATTACAAACAGTGCCACACGCAGGTTGATGCATTACAACTGTTTTTTTTTCAAGTTGATAGTCAAGCGAAAATCATCACAAGCTGAGTCAAATGCAGATACAAGAATTGCAGACCTGTTTCAGAATGACTGACAAGATATCAATCTTCAGAGTACAAAAGTTCCCTAATGAGGGAAGTAAAAACCTTCGTTTTGAATTTCAGTCTGGTTAAAAAAAATCCCAGTTGTTCGATATTTTATGTAAATACCCTCCTCGGAGTTTTGAAAAGCATGTGACAACAC
>NC_043001.1:3817659-3830159 GCF_006345805.1 Octopus sinensis | reverse complement strand
AAAGCAAATGATAATATTTTTAACGATTTTCTCCTTTGTTATATTTGAATATTTTTCCATTCACTTTCCCGACAGCGTTGCCACTTCCGTACTACTTTGTCTAAATACACACTTTTTGAGGTGGAACACAAAATTTGATGCGTATATACTTGTTGTATTTGTATGTAATCGCTGCAGCTTTGCATATGATTTTCTGTGGGTGTGCATAAATGTCTCGCTTATTTCACTCAGTATGCTTTGCTGATGAAGGAAGTATTATCAAACTAATCCAGAAATTAATCAATCTAAAACTGAGTTATTCTATGAATTGAATTTCTGTCAGTCTCCTTCCTCGCTTGCAACATGAGTGTATTATAAAGTGATGATTTCGAGTCATTGGAGGATTTAGCGTCTATTTTCAGCATAGGCATGGTCTCTTTTATGCAGCTAACTATAATTGTATTTTACACTATAATATCTCTCTATATATAAGTTTCCCTTAATAGGTCTATTTTATATGCTGGACACTGGTAAAATCTTTAACGATATTATCCTTTATCATATTCGAATATATGTGGGTGTGTGGAGGGGCATGAGTGGCTGTGCGCTAAGTAGCTTGCTTACCAAACACATGGTTCTGGATTCACGCCCACTGCGTGGCACCTTGGGCAAGTGTCTACTGCTATGACCTCGGGCCGACTCAAATTTTGTGAGTGAATTTGGTACACGGAAACAGAAAAAGCCTGTCGTATATATATCTATATATATATATATATATATATATATATATATATATATATATATATATATACGTACGTATATGTATCACTTGACATCCTGCAACCCACGTGGAACAAACTCCCATCGTAACTGTTGAGGAACTAGCAGAGAAACTTGGATTAGGTCTTTCAACATTCACACACACCTGCTTGCCATCGGAAAGTGCAATCTTTGGTTTCAAGAAGAAAGGTGTTTTCCATCAAAATAATGCTCGGCCACATATAGCGAGGATGACATCACAAGGACTGGAGCAGTTGGAACTATACCCCACCCACCATATTCGCCGGATTATCATACATTAGTTTTCAAAATCAATATGTATTCTGTAGACGAGGTCAGAACAGTAGTGGAGGAGTATTTTTCGGACAAGTGCATTTTGGAAGAGGGGCCTAGCAAGACTACCAAGTAGTTGGAAGGGCATTGTAGAAAATGAAGGAAAGTATATTTTAGGTAAAAAGATCACTTTATCTTGATTTTAAAAATCAAAAGTATAAAAAAACCGCCTTATTTTTGGGGTGACCCATGATAATAGTTAAACGAAACCTAGTTTAAAATGAACAAATATTTAAAGTTTAGTGTATTTGGTATGACAAATACTTTATAATATTAAGATAACATATTTCATTAATTATATAAAAGAGATTAGTCGGTTTTATGCCTAGGACAATAATTTCTTTCAGTAACTTAACGATTTCTATAAAATCTACAAATATTGTTGGGGATTATGTGAAGAATTATGCATATGTATTATGGATTGTGGATTGAGGATTAAACATTAAATTCTATTAGTAATGAGTAGTAGATTGATGAAACTAAAGTATCCCCAAGATTAATAAAGCATAGATGCCGTTACGGTCCCTGTCTCAATAAGAATTTATTATTACTAGATTAATTGATTAATTACGAAAATATTTCATTATTTAATTGAAAGGTAACTCAACCTTCCAACAGCTGCGTTCAGATCCATATGGTATTTGATTCCGTTGAGCACATATAATCCTTGAATATATATTCAGTTACGTATAAATATATGCCGAATAATATGTATTCATTGCTCTTTTACCAGAATAATATCAAGAACGTAACACCGTCGATGCTCGGACAATAAATATATTTCAAGATGGTAACAATTGAATATGGGCATCAAATAAGGGACAATTATATTATAATGTATATCTAATAATAACAACACCAGCCATAATAATAATCATTTCGACTATAGGTAAAAGGCCTGAAATTTTAGGGGAAGAGTACCAGTAGTTTAGATCGACCCCATTAGGCAACTGGCACTTAATTTATCGAACTCCAAAAGGATGAAAGGCAAAGTCGACCCGGGGGAAAAGTTGCATTCAGAATGTAGCAACGAGCACAATGCTGTAAAGCATTTCCTCTAGCGTTGCTAACGATTCTGCCAAATCGCCGCCTTACATCAGCGATGATAAGAGTAAAATTAAATACTCCATTTGCAACAAGTGTAGTATACACGTTTTTAGCACGTTAGTTCTTCAAAGCCTATGTCATCAAAGGGCAACTAAGATGGAGCGGCCACGTGGTTAGAATGACTGACGAACGACTTCCCAAACAGATCTTCTACTCCCAACTCAAAGACGGCAAGCGTACAAAAGGAGACCAGAAGAAACGCTACAAGCACTCCCTGAAAACGAACCTCAAAAGTGTGACATCGACTTCACTAAATGGGAGGAAACGGCAAAAAACAGACCACTCTGGAAAACCACCACCCATGAGGGAACAGCGACTTTCGAGTCAAAAAGGTCTGCAGAGCTGGAGGAGAAAAGACGACGACAGAAGAGCGCCAACAACAACCACGTGTGACTCTCCCTTCTGGCACTAGATGTCCGCACTGCGTTCGATCTTTTCAAGCAAGAATTGGTCTTATCGGTCACCTACGGACTCACCAGTAGATTTGCGCGAAGACCATCATCCTCGACCTCGAGGGATTGCCATCACAGTATACACATACGTATGTATATATATATATATATATATGTGTGTGTGTGTGTGTGTGTGTGTGTGTGTGTGTGTGTGTGTGTGTGTGTGTGTGTGTGTGTGTTGTGTGTGTGTGTGTGTCTTTATATATCATCTATCATTTTAAATATACCTTGTGTGAAAATTTATATATTGGTCGGTGTGGCCAAGGTTTTGCCGACAAATTTACAGGATATACATCTAAAGGATATACACTCATCGCCCGTTATTCTCGCTCTACCAATCATTCCATCAAACACCTCACCGTCTTAGACCTGGGTTTGCACTATGGAACTGCCGTCACTAGATTTCGCCAAGGATACCGCTTCAGTTTCATGCCACGATCATTCATACTGTTTGGACATAACAGGCCCTCATTCTTGTGAAACCTTCCACTTCATTTCCCTTGTTTATTATTTTATTTTAATTTTTATGATTTTAGTTTTCATTTTTAATTTCAATTAGCTTTTTAATTCAATTTAATTTTCTTATTTTTTAAACTCCTAAACTTAATTTTCCAACCTTATATATATGAACAGTAACTCGAGTAAACCTACCAGGAAAACAATAGATGGGGTGATACAATAAAAAAGCGGTAGTTTTGAATATGATTACCTCCATACAATGGAATCGTGGGCTCCGAAAGTTGCAGCGCAGGACACACGTTTAGATGGACCTTAACCTTTAAGCTAACCCTGTATGAAAGAGACTGTGTCCTCTTAAACATCTTCACTCCGGCTTGTTGCATTATAAAATGCATGCGGACCATGCTGTGATTTTTTTGTGATAGGAGAAGCAACTTGGAAATAAGATGATTCCGAAATAATGTCACTCGGAATTATAATGCAAAAATCGTGATCGTGTTGGTGTTATCAGAAACATTTGCTGTGGTGTACAAGTATGACTGTCTCTTGCATTCAGTCGGCTTCGAACCTGTGAGGTCCAGTTGATCTGATCAACGGAACAACCTGCTCGAAAACCGATGTGTAAGTAGATGAGGACTCCACCGACACCCGTAACCTAAGTATTGTCCTCAGAGAGATTCAGTGTGACAGAGAATTGGACAAGATTGGCCTTTGAATTACGAGTACTATTTGTTTTTACTAGCTGAGTGGACTGGGGTAATGTGAAACAAAGTTTCTTGCTCAGGAACCAAACGCACCGCCGATAATCGAACTGACGACCTTAAGATAGTTAGCCAAATAGACTAACCATTAAGCCAGGTCCTTTACATGCAAGTATGTATATTGCGTTGATATAAAGATGTGATATCGATTGCGGCGGATTACAGCAACTCGCCAGCTCTTCCTGAATGTCCACCGGCTTTTCTCGTCTCTGTTTTTAATCTTTTTGTTGACTGAACAACTGTCAACTTCAATTGCTGGCCTCTCAGTCGATATTTTCCGAAGGAGCCTTTTTCTGTCAGCCTCCCTGGCATTCTTCCCATCCCACGGTCTCTTGTAGTAGCATCTCCATGACTCTTTCTTTACGATGTCAGTATGTTAAAATGCCCCAATAACATCCCATGCGCACCTTTCTCATAACCTCCTGATTCACACTGACTCACCGTTTCCCAATGCGGAGCACTTCACACGTTTAATCCCTTCCTATCAGAACATTGACGAACCTCTTGCTTCTTTGACCCCTGGTTTACCCCGAAGGTACTTATTAAATGGTTAATTCGTTGTGTGTGTGTGTGAACAGAAATAACACGTTGTTTGCTTTCAACACTTAAGAGACCAGTGACAGCAACAACACCAACAACAACGACAACAAATGCAGCGCAACATCTATAAACGGTGGTTATAAAACATCTCAGATATGAATAGAAAGGAATCTTTCCATAACAGAATGAATTTCTATACAAATATTGATTTCTTAAATAGGAATAATGCTTGGGGTTAATAGAGAGGGAAACAATGGAAGTTATGATTTCCTTATATTACCGAAGGCCAATGAAATATAATAGATCCTAATGGATTTGGATTAGTAAGAAAGTTATGTTATGGCCTTTGGTACATGGTGCAGTGGAATTAATATGTAGCAACTTTCTGTAAGGCAAATTGTCTCGAATGAGATTTAATAAATGTCACCCTAACATCACAATAGAATGAATACACTTAAATATCTTGGTGTTGGGAATATTATATTGTTTGATCTTTCTAAATAAAATCTTATCAGCGTAACTAAGATAAATCTGCCCAGCAGAATCCATCCATTCTTCAATGAAAATATTCCTGATAGGATACAAATGGATCATTGCAAATAAACAGACGCGTTTCATTTATATGATACTCTCATTATTTATTCGAGTCCAATATGGGTAAGCCTCTTTGTAGTGGCTCACTCAACAAGAAATAACAGTCAAATTCCATTCAAATCTCACTCCGCCATCTTAAGACTTGGTATGCTCAGTATGTGTGTGTGTGGTACGGATTCGATCAAAGAAATTGAACTCACAAATTATTGATTTCAGATTATTGCACAAAACCAACAATATCAGGGTAAGTGGTAAGCCGATCACATCGATTTCACTATTCGACTCGTACTTATTTTATCGAACTTGAAAAGATGAAAGGAAAAGTCGACCTTGGTGGAATTTGAACTCAGAACTTAAAGACAGATTCAATGCCTCAAACAAGTTTGCCTGTTGTAGTAACGATTCTGCCAACACTGCCTTAACCCCTCAAAACTTATTGATAAACCCAAAGCTAAAGTAAGAGACTCGACGGTAATTCCAAGACGTGAGATACATTTTGCTAAAGAAGGAATAGTTTAAACACAAACACTTACCATTAATCTTAGAACACATCCATGCTAACACACGCAGGCATTCCGACATATCTACACACAAATAACAACCAAGTACGACTGGAAAAATAGTTCTTTAATGCTCTGTTCAATCATAATATGCGTCCACCAACCTGATTAAGATCATTATCAGTGTTATTGTAGCTCTTTCCATCATTCAGTGATTATTTTGGTAAAATTTCTATCTTAAATTTACATTAAGTATCTACTTAATCCCAACGCTAACACATTATTTTTATCTTCACATCATTCACACGGTGTTAACAATATTTCTTTTACAAGGAGGTAAATAAATAAATAAATACATATTTTGGTATCAGTAGATTATTGTGCTGATGGTGGTACCTTTCTATGAATACTTGACTTACTAAAACACGCAGCCTAACTCCATTCATATCAGCCTACAATCTTGAAAAAGAAGCACACAAGAATGAGAGGATATTTACATAATGCTGTCTTCCATAGACAATACTTGAGAGATGTAATGGTCATGGATGGAATTGATGTGAGATATTCCCAGTTAGTTTTTATAGAGAGATAAACAACAACAACAACAACAAGAACAACAACGATAACAATAAGTTAATTACCCTCTGCAATCTTAAAAATTAAACCATTCCATAACAAATGTCTTGAGAATATTATCCACCCAAAAAGCGGCCAGCTGGCAGAATCGGTAGCGCACCGGGAAAAATGCTTTGCAGTATTCCAACCGTCTTTTATGTCCTGAGTTCAAATTCCATTGAACTAATTTCCTCGCCCACCATCTCTACGAGTGTTGTGGGGTAAGAGACCTCATGTCCTATCAGAAACAACAGTCATATCATTGATAAGCATGTGAAATGAAAATACCAACATGGCGCCTGGCACGAATAAGAACACCATAAGCTTCACTATCAAAAGTGGGAGTTAGAATGAACATAATCATCGTGTTAATTGACAAGGGACGTGCTCGCATCTTAGGTAGAGAGGTGCGTTCGAAAAATATATTACAGTTAAGACCCATTACCGGTACAAACAGCAGCAAGTATATAATTTGTTCCGAAGGAACCGCTGTGAGAAAATGCGAAAAAAGCTGGATCTTAAATAATTAAGTGGATTTCTGTAACGGGCTTCCAAATACAAGCAAGGCTTAGGTGGATCTCATTCTATCATGCAATATACTTGCCCGAGATGCTACGCATGTAATCGAACCTGGAGCATTATGATTACGAAGCAAACAACCACTGGTAGTAGTAGTAGTAGTAGTAGTAGTAGTAGTAGTAGTAGTAGTAGTGTTAGTGGTGGTGGTGGTGGTGGTAGTAGTAGTAGTAGTAGTATTAGAGTGGTCCCTCGAAATGCAGATGTTGCGTATAGTTCTCCGTTCAATGTCTTCATATTACAAAACAAACAATTTCATTCTTTCACATTTACACACCCTCTTATACACTAAGGCGGCACCGATTATACAAAAGAAGTTGCTCTACTGATTCTACCAATTGAATTTAACATAGATTTATCGTCACAGTTTTGGTGGAGAAAAATTAATCGATTAAGTCGATCAAAGTATTTGTCTGGGAATCTACCATGTCTGTCAAAGCACGACTTTAAAAGCACCAAGGTAATAATGGTTTCTGATTTAGGTACAAGGACAGCAGTTTTGACTGGAGACGCTTAATTGCTGTCACTGACCTCAATACTTGACAGGTAGAGCATTTTACCTGCCCTGGATGAAAGATAAACTTGACTTAAATGTGATTTGAACTTAAAAAGTGTAAAGAGTTGGAAATTATATTCTACCATATTTTTGAGATTCTTAACAATTCTGCCAAATCACCAGCTTCAGCTAATAATTTTATCATATCATGATGTTATTCGCAATGTCAAAAGCTTAAAGATAATGGCAATATTTCGTAATTACTTTATCGGCTCTCTCTCAAGACACAAAATTCCCGCAAGGTTTCATACTTTCAATAAAAATCGTTTCTTCTCTTTTATATAATGATCTCTTTGCGCAAATCTTAAGCTGAAGGAAATTTCACTCTGGGGAGAAACTTAGTGTTTTTTAAGGGAAACTTGGTTTTAGAATGAAAGATTCTTTGTTATGTTTCATTATTGTTTATTATTGTTCTGGTCAGAATCGTTCTCTGTTAAGTCGATGATTTTCAAAGATAAAAGTGTATACATATAACGTAATAAATGTTATTACATACACGACTGCTTTTGTTTATTCCGTCTCCTATGCGAAAGGAATTTAGGATCAAAAAATAAAAAAAAACCATCAACTACAGAAAGGACAAGTTTATGCGCAGAAAAATGCTGGTCTATTTTATGTTGGGCATAAATTAATAATGGCGGTTTCTAACACTGCTGCAGGGGCTACAACGTGTGGAGATGTAATATACAGTTGACCCGTGGTGAATGTGTGTGTTTCAGTTTATCTATCCGTCTCTCTCTCTCTCTCTTTCTCTCTCTCTCTCTCTCCCTCTCTCTCTGTATATATATATATACACGATTTAAAAATAGGATAAAATCTTTATAAGAATTTATCAAGTAGTTAGCGTGAAAATCCTCATAAGAGAAAAATCATCAATTTTTCTCTTAAATATATTTATCTATATTGTATTGAGAGCATTACTATATATAAATGCCACACTCTAGGAGGGACTCTTAAATTCAAGACTACCAAAATAGTACTATGTGTTTATTTATTTTGGTAGTTTTGGCTTTAAGAGTCCCTCCTAGCGTGTGGCATTTATGTGTAGTAATGCCCTCAATATGATATATATATATATATATATATATATATATATATATATATATATATATTGGCTCAGAAACGGATTGTATGCAGAATACGTCTGGTCAGTGTTATTACAGTCATGGAGTCGTTTCCGCTGTTACCCACCTTTTTTTTAGGACGATATATAAATTTGCTCACCTACTCTTGTAACCTCTAAACGTCTCCTGTATTATAATTCCATTCACCAGCTCACCTCATATTTCCAAACCCCTCCTATGGAATGGTAAAGAGTCTGATAGGAAACACTAGACTAGAGTTCCCATCGTATGCTCGGCCCATGTGTAATGATTGTCACTTCAGTACGTACCGTTTAATGAATTCATTAGGCGAGTATTTTATCTGTTTGCATGGCTATCGTTTAATTCTTTCTTTGGTTTCCGAGAGAGAATGAGAGAGATAGAGAGAGAGAGAGAAAGAGAGAGTGAGAGAGAGAGACGAGAAACCACTACCTTCAGTGTATTTTTTCGAGTCATTATATCAAGACCACATTTTCAGCAGCACCTTAAAGACTGAATACTAATATATATATAAAAAAAAAACAATCGAATAAGCAGACCAACCAAGCCTCGTAAGGGTTAAATCACTGTAATTTCAAGCGGACTAGGAGAAAGGCATTGAAAATTAAAGGTTGTCAGCTAACTCAGGCAAATCTTTTGTAGAAGAAACATTCAAATAAATCAAATTTTTAATAACACCAAAAATAAGCAGCTCATTCTTGCATGTCTAGAAAGAGTTTTCAAATAAACAGTTCCAAGTTTATTGTATATAGCCAGTCAGCTAGACTTCGTTCTGTGCTATGAGCAACCTCATTTTTAGCATTTTTACTGACTGACTTTCAATAGAATTGAGCTGCTTTATATCAGAGAATATTTTTTTTTATATATATATATATATACTGTCTGTCTCTGATTCTAAATGTAGTTCAGCTCTAAAACTCTTGCTAGACATGCAAGTTTTGTTCTGTAATAAATGTTAAATAATAGAATATTATTGTTAATCTAACAAGAGCAAAACTTTCAAAGGTACTAGTAGATACTTAACGGTGCCAGACACAAAGTAATTGGTTATGCTAGGTTACAGTAATTCATTGACTGTTACTATTGTCAAGCCAGTCAGAGAAAAATATTCGTCATCGTCACCTCCTCTTCTCCTCTTCCTCTTTCTCCTCCCCTCCTTGTAAAAGTTTCATGATACTTATATCACCAGAAGTAACTTTGTCATTTAAGTATTTTTCTTTTTACATTTGTCGATATGTTTTTATTCTTGCCGAGAGTTTAATGGTAAATAATCGTCTGTTTTCGTTATTTTGACTTAGAAAATAAAACAGTTGCTTTAATGTGAAGACAAGTGATAGTGCGAAACGGGAGAGCGATAATCCTGCATTAACCAAGACAGACATCAGCGTAAGTCAAGGGAAATAGCTTCAGTTGGGCAGCCGAGAGTGTATCAGTCTCTGGGTATATCAGGAATTTAACTTCTCTGCTAAGATTTAAGTAAAATAATGAAGAATTTTAACGAAGAAATGGATCAAGATTTAAAGACAAGTGAATTGATTGTTGTAAATTATCAGTACATAAAGTATTAAAGTCAGCAAAATGGCAGGAAACAGAATTGGTAGAACACTGGGAAAATGACAGCAGAAAAGCATACGCCGTGATTCTAGGATTTATGTGCATGGGTGTGATGTCATGGATCCCTTATAGCATCGTTGGGTCAGAGGGGAGACATCGTGGATTTGGCATTTTAGTTTTGGTGGATTTTAGTGGATTTTAGTTTTCTGTCCACAGTCAATCCTGCCCGAATACGAGAAAGAATAAGAGAAAATTCGGCTCAGTACACACAACAGGTATTTCATTTACTGAACAATAACAGATGAAAAGTGAATTTGAACTCAGACAACAGAAAGCCAGAACATTTAGTGCCAAATACCATACCCGATGCTGTAGCGGCTGTGCCAAATGGCTGCCTTACACACACACACACACACACAAGCAATTACGCGCACGCGCACACACATATACTGTTCCCCACGATATTATTTAAGCTCAAGTCAATTCATCCATGATGTTGTTTTGCATTTATAATAAAATAAATATATACAAATTATAGAAATAATTAATATATATATATACAGTACAGTACTGTTTCTACTTCGCGGATTTTCACTTATCACGAGAGGCGGTTGGAGCATAACAAACGCGATAGGGTAGGGATTACTGCGTACATATTTGTACGCGTGGATATATACATGCATGAGACTACCTGTGCATGTATGATTGAAAGTGTGTGTGTGTGTGGGTCTCAACTACTGATTGACGAACGTCTGTTTAATAACCCTTTCCACTATAAGCACAGGATCTGAAAATTGGGGACAAACAGCCATTCGATTCCATCGAACCAGTGTTGCACTGGTACTTATTTCATCCACCCCGCAAAGGGAGGAAAGGAAAAGTCCCCCTGGGTGAATATTGAACTCAGAACAAGAAAATAGGCGAAATGCCGTTTAGAATTATGCCCTGTGTGCTGATGAGTCTGCTATCATTCATCCTTAAATTGAAGTGTAAATATATTTTTCTACTCTAGGCACAAATAGAAAATTTCTGGAGAGGGGCCCACTTGATTAGATCGACCTCAGTACGCAACTGGTACTTAATTTATAGACCCCGAAAAGATGAAATCAAAGTCGGCCACGCTGGAATTTGAACTCAGAACGTAGACAGACAAAATAGGAGTAGATTCATCAGAAACCTGGCTACAATATTATTGGCATTTGTTCTTTTAAAATGTTCGGGGAGTGAAACACAACAGACATTCTTTAGATACCAGAACATCTTTAGGCGAGAAACTTTGCTTTATTTTTCTACCATACAGAAAAACCGCTGAAGACTAAAAAGGTTCAGCCTCAAAATATAAAGATACATGGAGAGGATTTGATCTGGAAATGACTATGAATAAAATTAAAGAACACTCGACATCTAATCCAAAATCATATCATTTCTTGTGTCACTCAAACAATTTAATGACGTTCAGAAATTATTTATATTTTCATTATTGTTTTGTTTAATGAAATATCGCAATTATCAGGTATTTTAATGAGACATATTTTAATAAAATATCCATATCTGGTCATAAGGAATAATTCATGTCACTATAAAATATGGTAAACAGCGAATTTATAAAATAGCGATAAGACAGAAAAGATAAAAGGAAAACTAAATATTAATATATCTGCGTTGCTGTCTCTTTTTATATTGTTTCTTGTTTTTAATATTTTTTCACTTACGTCTATTCCCAAATTGTTGTAGGAAGATATTTGTTGACATGAAATGAACTTATTTGCAAGTAAAATGTAAGCTTCAACAAGCAACTTACAATATAGAAATGATGTGAAAGACACTCAAGAGAAAAAAAGTTTTTAACTCCATCTTTTTTTCTTTTCTCTCTCTCTCTCTCTCTTTGTCTCTCTCCCTCACTCTCTCTTCTTCTCCCTCTTTCCTACCCTCCTTCTCCCTTTCTTTTTCTAAGTATCTTTCAGAACAGAACACACTCTTAAAAAATTATATTGCTGAATAGAAAATTGTGGGATCCGCATGCACACACACACACAAGCGCATATATATATATATATATATAATATATATATATATATATATATATATATATATATATATATATATTATATATGTATGTATGTATGTATGTATGTATGTATAAATGTATGTATCTATGTATCTATGTATGTATATCTGTCTATCTATCAATCGATCAATCGATCGAATCCCTCTCCCTCTCTCTTTCTGCATATACACATACACATCAGCAGCATCAGCATCGTCATCATCATCATGATCGGCATCATCACCATCATCCTTATTACTGTTATTAATATTTCTCTTAGTGCATGCTAATTTAGTTAGTAGGAATGTTGTGTTGAGGTTTGGTGACAAAAGTTTTCTCAAATCTAAAGATTCTTTTCTTTTAGGATTGTTGCAGAATATGAAATGGTACTTCTGTACAGATCGACAATGCTTTATTCAATTCCAGTTTCTTTCAGTCTTTACGTAGCTTTTTACATCTTGTGCTGAGGGCACCAATTACTAGAGGAATGGCCATTGTCTTGGACTGCTACGGTTTCCTTAATTTCTTGATAGATTCTGATATT
>NC_043001.1:3787659-3815159 GCF_006345805.1 Octopus sinensis | reverse complement strand
TTATATGATCGAATGCCACGCATCCATTTCAAGTAAGTTATATATATATATATATATATATATATATATATATATATATATATTATTGGTGAATTGAAGAATGGAGCTGAACGCAGATTGA
Organism: Octopus sinensis; assembly: GCF_006345805.1. Classification (NCBI taxonomy): domain Eukaryota; kingdom Metazoa; phylum Mollusca; class Cephalopoda; order Octopoda; family Octopodidae; genus Octopus; species Octopus sinensis. The sequence continues at coordinate 3,815,038 of NC_043001.1, read as the reverse complement.
ACAGAAATCGTTTTATTTCATTCTACACGTGTTTCGAAAGGCACAAATTACCAAAATCCCGATTGAATAATGGGACCATATTGTGTCTTTCTCTTCAGGAAGAAAAAGGAAATCCGCTCTGTTCTGTTTTTGTTTTTCCAACGGATTTCCTTTTTTCTTCCTGAGAGAAGACACAATATGGTCCCATTATTCAATCGGATTTTGGTAATTTGTGCCTTTCGAAACACGTGTAGAATGAATAAAACGATTCTGTTCAATCTGCGTTCAGCTCCATTTCTTCAATTCACCAATAATGTTTTAATTTCAATTATCCGCACAACGCACGGTTGCAACGCCAGATGGTTTGTACCTCCAACCGTGCTGTTCACTGCTGTGATTTTTGCTACTAAGGTAGCGGTTATACTTTTGATTAATCTACTACAAGATTATTCATCTTTCTATTTCACATAATATATATATATATATATATATATATATATATATATGTGTGTGTGTGTGTGTGTGGTGTGTATTATATATGTAATTTAATTGTTCATTTTGAATTGATAAAGGTGTTTTTTTTCTAATTTTCATATATATATATATATATATATATGTATAGTTTTCAAAGGAATTATTAATTTTTTACATCTCTTTGATATTCTGTGCCAAAATAACCAATACGCCGATTGTTCTTCGATATGCAGCATATTTATGAGGTGAAAATCTAGCTTTACTCATCTTATAAAACTACAACGAATACTTTTTGTATGCATACAGTGTGACGTTTAACATGCACAGAGAGATTTTAACTTTTATCTTTTGTTTTGTCCCTCATTAGACTGGGGCCACGCTGACGAGTTGTCTTGAAATATTAGCCGAGGAAACAACCTGGTATTTATTCTATCGGTTTCTACTGATTAACAACTAAGTTGCGGGACGTACGCAAACCAACACCGGTTGGCAAGGAGTGGTCGTAGTGGTGGTGGTGGTGGTGGTGGTGGTTGTAGTGGTGAGTCGGGAACAGATACAAACACAAAGCACGCATGCATGGATGTATGTACGTATTTACGACGAGATAGTTTCTGATTCCATCAATCAAATTCACGCACGAGTCTTTGGTCGGCGCCGGGCGATAGCAGATTCCGCGTAATGGAACTGAACCTAAGACCTGATGGCTGCGAATGAAGTCCCTTACCTCTACAGCCACACCTGCATCTCATTGGATATTCAGAAGTTCCTGTGTGTTTGGTTTTAGATCTTTGATTCAGCCATCCACTCAAAGTCTTTCTAAGGCAGAAGCATGCTTAAAGTTTGCTTCAAATTCTCAAAAATAGAACGGCTTTGTGTCTTGTTGTTTACGAGTATTTAAATTGGCTTATCTTTCTTAACATGTAGTATATGATAGCTATTACCTACAATTTAGTGGTTGCCATTAAATAAACGTTCTGAAGGTTTTACCAAATGCATATTAATATAAATAAATCTACTTACGAAATCAAATTCCATCGACCGAACTCAATTATGCTATGAATCCAATGTTCTACTTTTGGTTTCGCCGGAAGCCTTACAATATATCAGATTCACATGTTTCCACATTTTCTATAAAATTCTTTCTCACAGCATATCATATTATCTCTGTGAGATTCCTTCAACAAAATTTCCTTCTTTTACCGTAATCCTGCTCTACAGGCATTTCACAATGCGCATGTCTGAAAGGAAATTGATAATACGCTGTCACATGTAAAGTTAGTCGAAATAAAACTGCAAATGAAGAGAAAACAGCATTATCTTTAGAATGGAAAACGATATCAACAAAATAATAATATTTATCTGAAATATAACAATTATATACGCCCGAAACACTATATTCAATATGAACATTTCCAATCATGAAATAACTAATAACTTACTCCTTCTTTACCTCACACGCACACATATATAGATACACACACGCACACGCACACACACACACACACACACACACACACATACGCATATATATATATATATATATATATATATATATACATAAATATACACACACACATATATACGTCATGATAAGTCGTTAGCCACTACACACATTTTTTTCTCCTTGTTTTTCTGTGTCCCTTTCTGTAGAAGAGCGTAGGCTCGAAACGTAAAAGACTTTTTCTATTCCTGAGCGTTATACTAATATATCAGTTTGTTTTGTACAACAACTGTCTTCGTCTTCTTTTTTTTCGTAAACTCCCACTATATATATATATATATATAGATATATATATATATATATATATATATATATATATATATATATATATATATCGAAGTGTGCAGTATAAATCTATTACGGCTCATCTTACCTATTGTTTTTGCAGTATGGGTTAAACGGAGTGTTAGGGAACAGCTTCATTGTGTAACCCTTGGCTTTTTTAAGGTGCAAGTTTTAAAATGAAATATTGCTTTTGGAAGTGAAAATAGCAGATCCGGTTTGTGGTTACTGTGAAAAAGACTACAGAACAAACTGAGCAAGGGTTGTTAGTAAAGTTCATACCAAAAACACCATTTTCTCGATAAATGTGTATGGGAAATGTGCGTATGTGTATGTCTAAGGACTGGTGTTCTTGTAGAATTGGAATGTGTGAAGTGGTACTATATGAGTAACATTTTGGGGAAGGTGGGCTGCCCAAATTGCGCTTTTCGTTTGCGCGTTTTTATTTATGCTTTCGTTAAATTCTTTCGAAAAATTCTTTGGAGCATTTATGTAGGTTTGGAATGTGTGTAGGTGTACTACATGTGTGGGAGCTTTTATTTGGGGTGGGAAAGGATCTATTAGATTAATGCCCACCGTCTTAGACCTAGTCTGTGCCTGCCAGTGTTGTTTTGTTTGTTTTGGTCAAACACTGCCGGATTTCTTAGTATTTCTGGTGCCGAGGCCGCAGATGGAAAACTGCCGGTTATAGTCACAATGGGACACATAAGTATGATAGGTTGTACTTAATTTCATGTGGGCAAGGATTAAAAATTAAATTTTGCTCTTCCCTTAGATGCCTAAGTACTGAGAGTCCTTTAATATGGCACTTTTCTCAGCTAGGCTTAACCGACAACACCTGTCACTATTGATGTATGCTTTGTGCTGTATGTTTCTTATGGCAAATAGCAAAAAACAAAAAAAAAACATGAATATATCCCTCAACAACTTGGCGCCGGTCTTGAACTTATAAACTAAATGTAGAAACGAACTTACAGATACGAAATACAAAATGTAGAACATGTAAAAATCTCCTGATCATCATTCTGCTGTTTGTTTCTCTTTCAACAGAAACGAATGGTAAATCTGAAAGCATTTTTACGAAAATATATTTCCTGCGATAATCTCTCACGGATCATTTAGTGACCGTTTATATATATTTATCTATCGACCATCTCGATGCGAAATGCTAAAGGATTAACAAAATAAAATCAAGAAAGATTATTGGATCTCAAGAACTCCACTGATATATACGTGCGTATATGATGACCTGCTCTTTAGCTAAACCTTAATATAACAAAAATATAAATCAGCTTTTTTCAGCAGTAACATTGACACAAAACCGAAATACATAGATGATGCCCGATAGAGCAGCGCAGGTCAGGAGAAAAGAAAGATACATCAAATTCTCTCTCCCTATATATATATATATATATATATATATATATATATATATATATATATATATGTATTCATATATATAAATACATGCATTTATATGTGAGTATGTATATATATATATATATATATATATATATATACGTTTATATATACATATATATACATACATACAATATACATATATACACATACACATGCATATATATATATAATATATATATATATATATATAATATATATATATTATATATATATATATACATATATATATATATATATATATATATATATATATATATATATATATATATATATATATATATATATATATATATCCAAGCATCTAGCCAGAAAATCAAGAGAAAGAAAGCGGGAGATGGAAACGAGGATGGCTTTCTTAACTCATAACAATAGAGTTCAGGTTAGTATGAAAAGGAATGGTTATCCATATCAGAAATCTGGTGACGATGGTCTCTGATCGCACGTGTGAAAATGTAATAAACAAACAAATAAAAAAAGAACGTCACCACCTACTGTAATAGCAATGGCAACAACAACACCCATAATAGAAATGACAATAGCGATAAAGAGATAAAGATGAAATTATAAGAGCAGAGTAATGGCACTTGAATGTAGGAAAGTTTACATTCTGTTTCCTTTTGAAATATTCTTCCATTTTCACATGCCAAATAGACAATGAGCAAGAAAATGTGATATAAATATATATTTTATTTTCTCTTTTCCTAATTAAGTTATGCTTCTGATATGACATGTTAAACGACTTCCAATGTGCTATGCAACACAAAAATTCTTTGGAAAAACAAAACGAAAAAAATAACCAAGTAATAAAAGAAAACAAGAGAAACTTGATTTAAACCACATCATTGGGCGTTCATAGTTATGCAGCCACATATTTCGTTTGTTCATTGCAAATAACAGATAAACCAACCGCATGAGGTTTATAACCTATAGAACTTCTGTGATAAACGACTCTTTCTAGTTTTGTATTTCTGCAACAGATAAATACAAAAAAAAAAAAACCCTATGCACCTTCTTTACTGAGGCATCGCAATTTTATTGGCACTATCTGATTTTCGCTTTGATTTCAACGTAAAATTTACGCTTGAGATGTTTTCGATCAAGAATTCCTAATAACTAGCATGAACAATATATATTATTTTATCATTCTTTCAGAATCGTTCACAAACCAACTCGCCCCATTTATCTTCTCCACCTCTCCTTACCTCCTTTCTCTCTCCTCCATCACTTCACTATTCTCTCTCTCTCTCTTTCTCTCTCCCTCTCTCTCTCAATCTCTCTTCTTGTATTCTCTATTTCTCTCTTTTTATTTGGTTCTCTCTTCAAGAAGGATTTTCACTTCTTAAATAGTTTTGTTTTTATTATTTTTTTACCCTCCATTTTTCTTCTTTTGTATTTTTGTATCTGACTTTTACCGTTTTATTTTATTTTTAATATTTGTATTTTCGTGCTCATTTATTTGGTACTGTTGTTTTGTGGGGTGGAATGATGTCTTGTTTTTTTTTTATTATTTTTATTTAACTGCAAATATCTTAAGGATGCTACCGTATTCTACATTTGCGACAAAGAATTGCAGTTTATATTCACACGTCAAAGAAAACATAAAATTAAAAAATAGATAAATAATAGAACTAATATCAATAACAACAAAGATGGCAGAAAGTCAGACTCAAAATGCCATTTGAGAAGATGGAAGTAAAGGGAAATTAGTTTTCAAAAAAGAAAGAAATGTCATTGAAAATTGTTAAAGAAAAAAATACAGAATGGAAATAAATAAGAATTTTAAATAAGAATCGAAACATTTATTCTCCGAAATGTATTTATAATCTACTTTCTGAGAATATTAGAAAAGTCGATGACATTGGAGTTGAAATATAAATAATTAATCTCCGACGTCGATTTCGCGTTAATGGTCAACCAATTGTATTTTTGTTATGTTTTCAAACTTCGAAATTTTCGAATTGTCATCGGTTCATGTTTTATATTCAAAACACACACACACACTCACACAAACACACACCAGTATGTGACTGAATATATAATTTTTTTTCTATGTTTGTATACATGTGTGTGTGTGTTTCGATTTTGGAGTTGCTTTGAAAGAATAATGCATCTTGTGTGTTGAAACAGATTTCGCTGCCTTTCGGGAGCATCACTGAGCTAATAATCTTCTCCCACACTGGTTCTATTTCTCTTCTTTACCATTCGTTAATTGTGTAACTATTTTAGCAAGCAACTAATAAATTGTCCCATTAATTATTCCGTAAATAACTCAATTACTCTAGTTTATCGAAGACGTTTCGTCGCCATTCGCCATCTTGTCAGTAACATGGCCTCAATACTCCAGATAGGCTGTAGGTTTGTCTATTTGTCTCCTAGGGTTTTCGCTTTGTATTTCTGTTGTGTATGAATGTAAATGAGAATGTTTGCGATCGGGGAAGAGAAAGAGAAAGATAAAGCGAGAATGTGTGTAAGTATGTATGCCTGCTTTAATGCGAGAGTGTCCGTGTGTACTTATATGTTTTAGTGCATTATAGAGCGCATGTATGTGTCTCCGTGTGTGTGTATGTATGTATGTAGGTACGTGTATAAATTTGTGAAGAGCGTGTATGATAAAACGCTTAATTATATGATTGTATTTATCTGTTGGTTCTGTCTTTTTAACTGGACTCTGTGTACGTGTGTATGTCTGAATGTTTATATATCTGTGTGTGTATGTGTGTGTGTGTGTGTGTGTGTGTGTGTGTGTGTATTGTCCAGCTGTGTTACTTGTTTATGGGATGGTACAATTTAATGACATTCCATCTTTTATTCCGATAACTTAAAGAAATAAGTTTGACGCCTGATCAATTCCATTCCGTCCCTGCACGCAAACCATCGAGTCCCGCACACGCAAAATAGTTGTGTGCTTAACATAGCAGTGTGGTACCGATGGTGGCGGTGGCCTGGTCTTTACATTTTAAATTTATATTTTTTTATTAAGTGATGACTTCCATTCATTTATTTCGGTAATCTCTCGTATCCATGGTAACTATACGTAATATGGATGCACCCAAACGCACTTTTGTGCTTGTTGTTTAGCATGTCGTCATGATCTCCATCAGCCTGAAGAGAAGGTAATTTATGTCAGACACCGGTAACCTGTAATCTCAGTGTGGTATCTCTCCTCCAGTCTGTAAGTATTACTGTTTACTGTAAATGGCCAACGCAGGTATCGCTTCGCGCCGCCACGAAGCAAGTTTTCATTCACCAATTCAATCACGGCACTGAAAATTGCCATCTTCCCACGCTACAATGCACAACACAGTATGCTTCCCTAATAATCACACAGACTTACACACACACACACACAAACATATACAGACACACATACACACACATATATATATATATATATATATATATATTATATTATGATGTGTGTGTCTATTTAAATAATATATATTAGTAGAGATATTATTACATTTATAATTATTTGATTAGATGCATATGAAGCTATACACATAGCTTCACATGTGTGTGTATAGATACAAATATATTCAATATCTGTACCCCACACCTAATATTCTCTCTCTCTCTCTCTTTCTCTCTCTCTCCATATATATATATATATATATATATATATTATATATATATATATATATATATAATATATATATATAATATACGGGGTACTGAAAAATATTCTGCGTCTAAGGTTATCACGAAGGGGCTGCTTGGAGGCCCAACATTTCGAGTTCTTTTATAAGGTTTAGAAAAACTAAAGGACCACTTCAATAAGCATGTGAATCTGAGAAGCGAATACGCTGAATTAAATCATATTTAACTGATCTTCATGCATTTTCAGTTACCAAAAGACAGGAACTTTTCAGCAGCCCCTCGTATATACACACACACCCACACACACATACATACATACAAACATACAAACATACATAAATACATACATACATACATACATACGTACGTACATACATAACACTAGGTGACCCCTAAACAAGCCTTAATTAACTTTGTCTAACTACTCTACTCTTCTATAACTTTGATTGCCTTTCTCTTTCGGGCTTAGGATTTACTGAGGATATATATATATATATATATATGTATGTGCATGTTTATATATATGTATGCCTGTATACATGTATATACATACATACATACATACATATATATATATATATATTATATATATATATATATATATATATATATACGAGCAAACACAAACACACACACATATATACATATATGCCTATATGCCTGCATATTGACGCATGTGTGTGTGTGTTTCAAGATTGTGAAAAAAAAAAGAAAAGTCAAAAGTCAGATGTACGTGGGGCAACAACAAATAACTTGTATAGTTTGACGCTTCAGAAAACTGGAAATAGTCGTTGACGTTTCGAGCCTACCATCTTCAGGAATGAATGAAGGGTGGAATCATCTGGTAAGTGTGATAAAAAAACGGAGAAAGTAGTTATTACTTTTATAGAAATCAATATATATTTATTTGTTTAATACATGCTATTTAGAGTTTAATTGCAATTATGTTTAAATCAATAATTTTAATAAGCACAATTTTTTTCACGTACATATACAAATAACAAAACTACATATATCTTCTCTAAAAATTTTTCCCGTCTCAATATACGTATTTTTTATAATTATTATCTTTACACGAATGCACATTTTTATTACATTTTGTTTACGTTTTAATCGATTGTCTGACTAATATAATAATTCTAATAAACTCAACGTTTTTTGTCCAAAACAGTCACATTTTTCGGTTCAGATTTAATGTCAACGGATATTCAATACACTGCATTTTTGCGTGTGCATATATATAAACGAATACAAAATATGGAACAAGAAGGCAACAGGCGACAACAAAACATCCAAACGGAAGATACAAAAGGGGGTAAGAAAAAACAAGGACGTGTCATTCGGAGTTTTCTATCTTCAGTCGAGTTCCGGATCTTCTCAGCAGTTTTGGCTGGTTATACTCGAGACTGCTCCATTCTGGCCAGCCCCAAGAAAAAATCTAAGCGTGGAAGAAAGCAGCGAATGTATACGAAAATAAGGACGGAAGAAAAAACGGAGAAATGGTACGCAAATACGAATGGACATTAACAACAGTTGTCTTTCGACTAAGGGCGGGTTAGATTAATCTGGCGTGTGAGGAATGAAGCCTTACGGCAGGCACATAAGAGATGACAGGCATGGGAAGGAATATAGATGTTGCACGGATGGAAGTCGGACCAAGAAAGTAAGGTCAGGCTCGGCGGAACAGCGGTCACGTGGAAGGAGAGGAGAGAGGTAAAGACAGAGGACGAGAAAGAAAGAAAAAAGGAAAGGGAGAGAGTGAGGTAAAAGAGGAAGGAAGGGGAGATTGAAGTGAAGGCCAAGAAATATGAAAGATGGGGAGAAAAAGAAAGAAGAGGGAAAGAAGTAAGTGTGAAGTGAGTGTGGTTGCATGTGTACGTGTGTGTGCGCGTGTGTCTGTGCCTGTCTGTGTGTACTTACATGTTTATATAAATGCATATGAGAAAGCATTTCCATATCCAACGAGAGAATGTTATAGTCATATTGTTCTGTTCGTTTTCTTGTGGGTGTTTGTTATTATCTTAACAGCTTCAATTTTGATTGGCCAATCGTAAAAAAGTTTGCCACTGCAAAATAATATTGGTATGTTACTCATTTTTCTCCGCTGATATATTACTGAAACGAGAGAATAAAAGAATAAAAGAGTATATTGTGCGTAGCTGCTTATATTATCTTTTTGTCCGTGTGTGCGAGTGTGCATGTGCGCGCGCGCGTGTGTGTTCCTGTGTGTGTGTGTGTGTGTGTGTTTATATGACCATATATGTATTTTCGTGGTTGTGTGTTTCTGAAACAGACGGGCATACATACAGTCAAACAGATAACTGATAGATAAAATTCTTCGATTTCTGTTATCAGCAACATTTTTCAAAGTACATGGAACGCCTTTCCAGTTTTCGTTTCAATTTAGATCTCTTTCAGTTTCCATTTCAAAAGTTCCAAGTTTGGCTTTCATTAAAAATTCTATGTTGAAATGTATTCTTCCTTTTTGGTTCTCTTAAAACTGTACCAATCTGAACGTGTTCTGTCAACCGGCACCAAACCAGACCCAAATCAACCACATATTGTACATGAACGTGTTTCAAGAAAATGGTGACATATATAAGAGAACGTAGACCATGATGTTTTCCTGAAAGCCTGGATGGTCATGGATGGAACTCGTTCGATCATATTCTCTTTGATCTGGCTCTAAGCGACGACAACAACAACAGTTTGGTTCATTTTCATTAAATATTAATTTCCTTGTAAACATTTTCAACATCTGTTCATATCGGGTTGCCGAACTAAAGTCGGAATTAACAATTATCGGTTGTCTACTAGAATTCTTTGAAACTTTCTCATTAATCATCCTACTGTCTAACTATCAGATTATTCTACAGATGCTCAGATGCTGGAGAATTTCAATTTTTTTTTTCTTAATCTTTTCTTATTTTCTGGGAGAAATTTCTTTTTCGTTTCTGTTTTGTTTTAAATATTCTTATATCGAATTTTTCAAATTACAATTATGTGTCTACCTAATAAAAAAAAGAAAAAACACAAAATATAAAATATAAAGCTTTTGATTAAAGAAACAGTCGCTACTAAATTAATAAAATCTTTCAAAAAACTGAAATTCTTGTTAAATTTCCCCCCAAAAAAAAAATAAATAAAGGTAATAATTAGTTTCGTCTAACGATTCCATTCTGTTTTTAATTTTACTCTTAGAACTGTTCTTGGAATTACACATATAAGGACACACACACACAGATATATATATATATATATATATATATATATATATATATATATATATATATATATATATATATATATATATATATATATATATATATATGCATGCATGCATACATACATATGCATGCATATATATTATACAATGCGAGGTGGCTGGCTAGACGCTGTTTCTTGCGTGCATCGTACGGTTAACCCCAAGGAGCCCTCGCCTCGTATCTCTGCGATCGTATTTAATAAATACATTTTATTCGGTGCAGTTAATTTTGTGCGAATATCGGATAGATGTTTACATGTGGGTGTGTACACATACACCCAGCTGTGAGTGTGTTTGTGTGTGTGTGTGTGTGTGTCTTTGTGCTTGTATGTGAAGGTGCGTGGCCTTTTGGACAACGACGATGGACTCACGATCGTAAGACCGTGTGTTCGATTCCCAGATCGAGTGGCATGTAGTTTCTTGAGCAAAATACTTCCGTCTTGTTTTGCACCAGTCTACACAGCTCTAAACAGGTAACTTTCCGACGGACGTGCCTTACGATAAGCAGGATGTCATCATCCGAATGCCATAATTATGGGAAGTGCATTGTGACCAGCGTTTCATGATCGATTACGTGATACACACACACATATATATGTATACATATTTGTGAGTGTATATGTGTGTGAGTGTGTGTGCATGTGTGTATATGTGTGTACTTTCGTACATACACGGATTCAATTAAAATGTAATTCAAAGATAGGCATTAATTTTGATTAACTAATAGAAGCCGTTCCAATTGAGCAATAGTTCCCAACGGGGTCCACATCTCTGTTGGGGTCCATGAAAGATTTTGCTGATAAACTTTACGTGCAAAAAGTGGTTATACTGCTACAATACACAAAATAGTTTATACAATTCTTAATAAGAATTAATTATTAAAATATAATACAATTTATTTTTAGATATATAACGGCTTTGAGGGTCTAGTTGAGTAAAATAGTAATAGAAGTGATTCCGAGGTAAAAAAAAATAAAAGATTCGGAACCTCTGATCCATAGAAATCTACAAGGTAACTTGGTCTTCGTCAGTGACTGGTTGCACTGTTGTACTCATTTCTTCACATCTCTGCCAAGAGATCATCATGTCTAAAAACTGGTCAGCGTGGAACCGAAGAGGTAGAATCACAAGGTAACTGATATGTGTTGTACCATGGATGGAGATGCCTTTGAAAAGTCAGTTCGCTGATTGTTGCTCCAGAGTGTGCGCGGTTAGCAAATTTCATGGAGAATTCAGAGCCATTTCCAGATTCACTTCCGGTCTCTTGTATTTCATGATTTCTCTAATTCTTTTGAGTTTCTCACAGTACCATTCCTTTGTCGTAGAACAACCAGGTTACAGAAAATAAAAGGAGCAACAAACATGTCCTCCCAACAGCAGTAACCATGATGTTTGGCACTGATTTCAGTCCCTCGAACCCCTAAAAACTTGTAGATGCTGTGCGATACCATTCCACTGATGAGCATTCCATGGCTCCGAAAGCTGCGAGCCGTTTCATTACATCGGAATGAAACCTGTCTTCACTGGTTTCAGACGTGCCAGGTGAGGCAGAGCGGACTTCCTTCATTCTCTCCCTCAAATAAAATACCTACCACTTTGGTATCTGCAACCGAAGGTACCTACTTCTCTTTTTCTCTTCTCTAATCTCTCAATTGCTTCACCTTCTTCTCAATTACATTTTCAACATTGACCACTCTGGAGATTATTCTCAGTGGTCACTCTGGACAAGGGATGGTCTGAAACTATGCAGCTTGTCTTCCACGCAACTTTGCCCTCCTTCAAACGTCCTCTCTGTAGGCATTGTCCTGGTCAATGGTGACATCTCCATCATAGTCTGATGTGGGACAGCCTACACAACCTGTCTACATAACTCGATAAGATATCTTGCGTCTGACTGGGATATTTTTCTTGTCGTAATTGAAGAAGAATTACAACGGAGTAAAAGGTAAAAAACATTTGCAATTTGAAAGACATCTGTCAGCAAAAACGTTAAGCTCAACTCTCTGTGTGAGAGTGTGAGTCCGTATTTATTTGTGCATATATATACATACATATATATATATATATATATATATATATATATATTAATATATATATATATATATATATATATATATATATAAATTTATATATATATGTGTGTATATATATATATGTATTTCTAAATTCTTAATTGCCCACAAGCGGCTAAGCATAGAGGGGACAAACAAGGACAAAAGGATTAATTCGATTAGATTGACCCCTGTGCGTAACTGGTACTTAATTTATCGAATCCGAAAAAATGAAAGGCAAAGTCGACCTCGGCGGAATTTGAACTCAGAACGTAGCGGCAGATGAAATACGGCTAAGCATTTCACCCGGCGTGCTAACGTTTCTGCCAGCTATATATATACATATACATATACATATGTATATATAAGGAATTGTGCCAAATTTTGGCATTTTAAGCTACACCAATGCTAGAACGGGACAACACTGCATAGTGCCAAAGATCCCAGCAATGCCATCACGCTTCAGGACCAGCTTCTGCAACAGCCTGGGTTTTCAAGGGCCCACAGCATTTTAATATTCTCCCAAAGAGTCTGAAGAACTTGCAGAAAGTAGATGTAGCGGTTTTTAAATCAAAGCTGAACCTCTTCCTGTCGATAGTCCCAGATGAGCCTACCTCACGGCAAGAGGTGCAAATGAGGGTAGCTATATCAAACTCCATTCTTCATCAAGTGCCACATATTAGACGAGAATCGTCGTAATAACAGTGTAGCACAAAACGGCGGTGCATCAGCATGGCCGCAGCTCTGAGCTGAAACTAGAAAATATATATATATATACACACACATATATATACATATATATATTTATACATACACACATATATATATGTATGTTTCATTTGCATGTCCTCGGCAATTTCTTTGGGGTTTTCTTCTCTTATGGTCTGGATAGATTTGTGGAAACGATTTTTCTATTTCCCTGGTGTGCTGTGTTATTCGGTCACTCAATGAGAAGCACCTACTTTCTTTTACACCATTTTATTCTCACCTGTATAGTTTTACGCCATGAACAACCACCTATTTCTATCTCTGTGAGAGAAGTGTTGATGAAGGTGACGAATCAGACGACGACGGTGATGGGACTGAGGGTGATTACGATGATGAATTTGATAATGATCATAATGATCATGATCATGATGATGATGATGATGATGACTACAACGATGAGGATAATAATGATGAGGTGGTGGAGAAGTAGCAGGAGGAAGAAGGGGTAGGGGAAGGACAACAACAATAGCGATGATGTTCCGTCGGCGGAAGCGAAAAGGATGTTGTTGAAGTTGATGAACGTATCGATGTTGACAACGTTGACGCCAACAATGACCACGGCGATATCGATGACAATGTTGACGACGATGACGGCGATGGAGGTAATGCTGACAAAGATTAATCGCTTACATTTACGTAGAGATTTCTTTTTTATTTTTCTCCTGAAAAGATTAAGGTCAGGAAAATTAGAAGTTTAATGAACTGAAATGAAGAGTAACTTAACAATCGGCACCGAAATAATCGATAAAACATTAAGAGGAATATAACTGTCTGTGATAAACTTTCGATTTCTAGTTGGAATCAGTTCACTTCTCTAGATTGCAATAATAATAATAATAAAAATAATAATAATAATAATAATAAGGAAAGAAAGAAAAAAAATGCTTTCTAATTGATGTATCAATACCGGCAGATGACAACGTGTCTCTAAAAGAAATGGAGAAACTCTCAAAATACAAAGACCTGGAAATAGAGGTAACTAGAATGTGGAATCTGAAAACAGAAACAATTCCTATCATAGTAGGTGCATTAGGCATGATAAAAAATATTCAGACAAATACATAACAAAAACACCAGGACTTACAAACACATATAACATACAGAAAATTGCACTACTAGGCACTGCACACATCCTACGCAGAACACTTTCCATACAATAACCATCAGAGCATCACAACAAATCACAGCACATACCCAAGGCACACAGAGCTGCGCTCGGTAGTGAAGTGAAAGCACGCTATAAAAATAAAACTACATAATAATAATAATAATAATAATAATAATAATAATATAATAATAATAATAATAATAATAATAAATGCCCTGATGCAGTCCCAGGCAGTGGCTCTCGTGGCTTCTGATCTTAACTGATTGGAAGTGTTATCATGTACATTGTTTTGATTTGATATAAAAGATGGGCTACAGCAAATATTCTGCTCAATAGATTTGCTTGTCAGTTGTTTGACCTTAAACAGTTGAGCATGTCCCTTAGGGGCTGACGATATGCGCATCTCTGATCATGAGCAAGAGTAGTGGAGGAGCATCATAGCCATGTGTTGAGAGGAATTCTGTGGGGTTTGAATAATTCACCTCTTGAAACATGGGTGTGTAACGAACTTTAGTGAGTGAGTATATCTCTCTTGTACTTTCGGGGTACAAGAAAGCAATCACTAGCCGTTGCTTCAATAATCCAGAATTCTACCAGTCAGAAACAACAAGACGCAGACGTAAAATATATATATACTACTTTATTCTCTTTCTTGGTAGCAGTAACAATAAGTGGTTATCTGATGTCCTTGGTTCTGGGCGCGCAAGGCTGAAAGTTAATCGATTGTAATATTTACAATGTTCAGCCGCTAAAAACAGAACGGGTTCAAGATGGCGTCGAACAATGGAGACGATGTTGGTCTGCAACAATTTTGGTTAAAGGCCTTTTGGTATGGTGCTGCTAGAATCAGTTCGAACGGAGAGAAAATATTTCGTGACCGTCGCCTTCAATCGCTGCCGTCCCAAGTCGCCGCTGCTGCTGGATGCTGGTGGTCAACGTCTTACGACCCCCTTGCCTCGGCTAACTGCTACGTAGGCAAAAGGGTTCTTCTTCCGGTGCTTCGCGCATGCGCGAGAGGGCCCTTCCTCTCTGTGCCTTGGTAAAGGCACCAACACGCGCGAAATACAAATGGACGGTGCGCGAGCGCGCGCCGTTGTATAGGATCACTACAGAGCTCCACCCCAGTGCATTAGCACGACACAAAATTCCCTGTAGTGACTATAAAACTCAAGGTGGACACCAGATAACCAAATAGCACACAATATAATAAAATGGCAAAATTTATAACATACACAAGAAATTTACTAAAGGAAAAAGAGAAAAAATACTCAATGAGCAAAAATAAAGAGTGCATGCATGAAAGTGTATACGTCACAAAGTATAAACCCTTCCGATGAAAGGAGCGGAGGGAAAGCAAAACTCACAGTCAATGAACCTAGGCGAAATTAAAATCCAACTTCTCTAAAGGTGGTTGATCCTGCAAAATAGCAGTTAAATCAATTGCTGCAGGAGAGGAAATGGAATTGACAGAAGCTCGCTAGTAACACAAAAGGCAAAAGTGCAAACATGCTGGTGTGATGCGCGACACAGGTAATTTTCTGTTAATTACGTGACCAACAGTGGTCTAACAGGGAAAAATAATTACGCCTAAACATGGCGCAGCGCATGTGAACATCCGACGTCCTATGAGTCGGGAAAAAAACTGAGCTACTGCAAACGTGTTGCAAAAAACAAGGCAAGTACACGTGCGAAGCAAAAGGCGCATGAAATGCAATAGGGCTTGCCAGGCCGAAAAAACAGCAATGAATATGCCAGTGGTTGAGCGATTATATGCCTCGTTTGTACAGGAACAAAAGTATGACATGCTGGCGCGTTATAATGAACAAACAACCCTCTCTATGTATACGTGACCCCTGGGGTCTATAGAAATGCGGTGTGTCCACAAAAGGCAAATTTAGCATGGAAAAAAACAAGCGAGAAAAGCATGTGTGACGTATGTATGTGAGAGAGAGCCTTTATGTGTGTGTACGTGTGTGCGACAGAAATACATACAAGGTGAATGCGAGCAAAATATAAAAAAATACAGCGCATAGAAAAAATGTCTCTCGGGGCTATTCCAGACAAGAGTTAATTTACCAGTCTGTAATAGCCTGATGCACAATAGCAGTTCGTTCTGTAACAGAAATGTTGAAATCACAAAATACAGATGCCGGTTGAACACAATGTGTAGCGGTTGTAGCTTCGATGCTGTGACATGTTAACTGGATCAGAAGAGTCTCGTAGATAGACGGTGCTGTTTTTCTTTGGTGTGCATATGCACATACAGCGTGCACGCTAAAGTTCCGCGAGTTGCTATGTACATCTTGGTCGACGGTGTTGAAAGGCGACGGTGGTGGAGGAAGGCGACTGTAGTGGACTTGAGACAACACCGTTCTTAGTGATGATGGCGACGAAGATAGCGACGACGTGAAGTAGAAAGACGACGATGGCGATGACGAAGGTGGAGAAAAGGCATCGTTGATATGATGGCGTTCGTCATCATGGCTGTAGAATAAGAAAAGGGCCCCTTCTATAACGGTCCGAGAGGACGGAGACAAATCGTCGAAAGGTGAATGCGTAGAGTTAATTGTGTTTCGACTTCGCAGAAAAACTGGATTTCTTTGTTGATTAGTGATCTCTGGTTTTAGACCAGAATCACGTCGGGTGTCACCAGTGTAACGAACTTTAGTGAGTGAGTATATCTCTCTTGTACTTTCGGGGTACAAGAAAGCAATCACTAGCCGTTGCTTCAATAATCCAGAATTCTACCAGTCAGAAAACCAAGACGAGGACGTAAAATATATATATACTACTTTATTCTCTTTCTTGGTAACAGTAACAATAAGTGGTTATCTGATGTCCTTGGTTCTGGGCGCGCAAGGCTGAAAGTTAATCGATTGTAATATTTACAATGTTCAGCCGCTAAAAACAGAACGGGTTCAAGATGGCGTCGAACAATGGAGACGATGTTGGTCTGCAACAATTTTGGTTAAAGGCCTTTTGGTATGGTGCTACTAGAATCAGTTCGAACAGAGAGAAAATATTTCGTGACCGTCGCCGTCAATCGCTGCCGTCCCAAGTCGCCGCTGCTGCTGGACGCTGGTGGTCAACGTCTTACGACCCCCTTGCCTCGGCTAACTGCTACGTAGGCAAAAGGGTTCTTCTTCCGGTGCTTCACGCATGCGCGAGAGGGCCCTTCCTCTCTCTGCCTTGGTAAAGGCACCAACACGCGCGAAATACAAATGGACGGTGTGCAAGCGCGCGCCATTGTATAGGATCACTACAGGTGTTTTGTTCAACATCCTTAAACAACCCTTGTTCAGGGAACTTTTAAGCAGGATGAGCTGCTCGGCCTGAAGAAAATTCTAACTGGGCGCCACCAGCAAGGTCATGAGCTATTTACCTTGATACTATGTCACTATGTCACCCATATGTGCTTGGTGTACCCTTGTGAGTTTGGTAGTTATGATGGGTATATTGGGCCTCGTATGTTTTACACCAATGTCTCTTTAATAGCATGTATTGCTCGCTCACACAGTAATAATAATAATAATGATAATAATAATAGTAATAATATCCCTGTTGCAGTTTCAGGCAGTGATTCTCATAGCCTCTGATCTTAACCATTTGGAAACGTTATCACGTACTTGTGTTTCTTGGTGTAAAAGATGGGCTACAGCAATTATTCCGCATTATATCTTAGATTTGTTTGCACCTGCTTAACCTGGATGAGTATATCCCTTAGTGGTTCGCGAATCGTGCATCTCTGATCATGAGCAGGAGTAGTGGAGGAGCATCATCGCCAATTGCTGAAAGGAATTCTTTGGGATCTAAATAATTCACCTCAAGAAACTAGGCATATTGTTCATCATACTTAACACTTATACAAGGACTACTAGACCGGGTCGGGATACTTAACCTCAAGAAAATTCAAGATAATAATAATAATAATAATAATAATAATAATAATAATAATAATAATAATAATAATAATAATAATATTTTTAGTCCAGTGTCATTAATTAACGAATCAGTGTTACATAATTAGCTACCTTGCTTCATTATTGGACCTAACTGATCGGAAGAGTTTTATTAATAATTTAGATCAATATATATATATATATAAGATATATATATATATATATATATATATATATATATATATATATCTATATATATATATATATATATATATATATATGTATGTATGTATATATTACATGTGTGTGTGTGTCTATACTGTTGTGTTTGTATGTATCTCTGTTGTACAATTATAGACAATTTTTGGAATGAAGCACATTTTCCTGCTGAACTATGAAAACCAATAGACATTGGAAATCGTGCCAAGTCAAGTGGGATATAAACAAACATAATCACACTCACACACACATGCATTTTCTATACACATCCTTACCCACTCATACATACATATATATATATATATATATATATATATATATATATATATATATACATATATATATATAATATATATATATACACACCACACACACACACATACACAAACACTAGACTAAGCAAGGCTGACACAATCATTTTTCAGCCTCATTTGCACTTCCATTCAGAGATGTATACAGATGCACAACTCTGATAATTCTAATGAAAAGTTATTTCCAGATAAGTGTCGTTGCCAAGTTACCCCCTCCCTCTCGCTGCCACTCACCCCACAACCACTTCACCTTAACAAACAAACAAAAAATAAGCAGTTTCGCTGAAATGTCATAATAACGTTTAATCTAACAAGAGCCAATTAAATAGTTAAGCTTGACCTAAGCACTGTATGCCAACTGTGATATTGTTTCGAACAATCGCATACATGAGTATATTTTATTTCAGTAAATATAAGCGGTCACACCAAGCTACTATTTATCTTCAGCCTTTAGCATTAAACAGCTGGCAGAAGAGTATTTTTTCGGGATGAGCTGGATGTACGGTTGGTCTGCAGCCAATCAGTTTAAGTGCTATCATTATCATGTTTGTTATTATCCTAATCTTCCTTATTAAAATGGTTATTAGTATTATCCTTTCCATTATCATTATCGCAGTCTTTCTTCAGAATCTTTCGCTGCTAAAATCGGTTGACAATCGGATAAACTATATTGCGATACTATCTGCTGGCGGTGTAGGTTCGATTCAACGGTTGATCAACTATTTTTTTTTTTGACCCTTTGAAAATGATAAAATTATTTTGTTGCTTAAATTTTGGCGGCAGGTTTCTTAGAGTACTTAAGAGTGTTGTTTCAGAGCCATATAATCGACTAGCACCCGCCCTCACTAATTTCAGGCCTTGCGCCTGCGCAAAATATACAATATTGTAATGCTGTAGATATTCGAAGATATTGTACTTACGGCGCTAGTAATGTATTGACCATGTATCACAACATAGTCCTTAGAAAGACATTACTTTACACAGCATGCGTGCAATTCAAAGTAAAGCCAATTTTCAAAATACACCAAGGTTACCGGGTATTTCTAAACTGTCCAGATGTTTCTTCAGGTTAGCTGTTATGAATGGAATGCTGCGATGACAACAGGAACAAAACAAAATATCTGCCTCTTACATATGCCACATCTTGGTAATCTCAGTATCCAGGTCTCCATATTTGTCAACCTTTTCTCTTTCATTGAACTGAATATGGTGGTCTCCTGGCACTACCTAGTCAATTACTATGCACTCTTTTGCTTATCCAACCGAAAGGCTACTATAGCTGGCATTCCTTGCTCTATCTGGAAGCTAAACTCTCTCAGAGTATCTTTGCTATCCCGTTTCCGTCCATTACATTTCCTCGTGTAAGTTGAAACCAAAATCTCTGTTACCTCATAACCAATCATCCAGCATAATAAGCAGTGAAACTTTCGGACAACCTTGTCGCTTTTGCACTTGTGCACTTTCTGTGCAATACGTTAACAAGCACTATAACAATATGAGTCACGCTTACACATTCTGCAGACGTTTTGTTGCACTTACGTGGTATATAGCTCTATCTACTGATTTGGTATTCAAAACCCTCACCTGGGCATTGATGATCAAGTTTCCATGTTCTTTTTCAGGTCACATTTGCTTAGCCGTATAGAATTCCATGGTTAGTTCGCAGTGGAACTAACCACGTAATTCCATGCTGAATTGTGTTTCTTCTCTCTCGTTGGCCATTCGTGATAGGAATTCATTAGCTTTTTCCAGTTCATTGTTGATGAATCCTTCTGCATTAGCATATTTGACAAATGCTCTGTCAAGTTCCTTCTTTCACTGTTGATGCACACGCGTACACTAATCAGGCCACGTCTATCCTCACTGATCTTCATGTACGGTCTATGTATGTTCACCTTAAAGTGGAGGGCAACATGCATTCTTTTCTACTCAAGGCACAAGGCCTGAAATTTGGGAGTAGGGGATCAGTCGATTAGATTGACCCCAGTAGGCAACTGGTACTCAATTTATTCACTCCGAAAGGATATTTGCCTTTCCTCAATTCGGGTCGATAAATTCAGTACCAGTGAAACACTGGGGTCGAGGTAATCGACAACCCCCCCAAAAAAAATTGCTGGCCTTGTACCAAAATTTGAAATCATTAACGTTCTTGTTGCCATTGTTAAAGTCGTCCTTCCTTTTGTTCTCCTCCTCCGCCTCATTGTCGTCATCATCATCATCCTCATCATCATCATTATCAAGGTGAGGAGCAGGCAGAGCAGTTAGCATAGCGACATTTCATCTCTAACACTGTATGTATGCATAAATGGCATATACTATTATAATATACGCATACACATGTATATACACATAAATACGAATATATAAATTAATATTTATACATACACACACACACACACACACACACACAACACATAATATATATATATATATATATATATATATATATATATATATAGACTGATGATTGAGGGCTTCGAATGTCCCGTCCGTGTTCTTTGGGTCGTCTTCTAAATGTTTCACGTTCTTGTCCCAGTTTGTATATTTTTTTGCTTTTACATATATAGATATATATATAATATATATATATATTATATATATATATATATATATATTATATAATATATATGTATATATAAAGGGATTTGTGATTGTGTATCGGGGGATATATAATTATTCAAGGAATTCTAACTCTGCTTTTTATATTTTATTTATATTCTTTATAATATTAGTGTAGAATATAGAATAATAGTATAAATAATATATATATAGTAAAATGAAATGAAGTATCGATTGTCTTATTGAATAAATGAAATATTGAATAGCAAATATTAAGGGACTAGTATACTTTCTTGCATTAAAGCAGTCTTCAAGGTCCCAGGTTGTGACAGGAGTGTTTCAACTATTTGAAACAGTTTGAAAACTACAGAGAGTGACAAGGCCGGCCCTTTGAAATACAGGTACAACAGAAACAGGAAGTAAGAGTGAGAGAAAGTTGTGGTGAAGGAGTACAGCAGGGATCACCACCATCCCCTGGCGGAGCCTCGTGAAGCTTTAGGTGTTTTCGCTCAATAAACACTCACAACGCCCGGTCTGGGAATCGAAACCGCGATCCTATGACAGCGAGTCCGCTGCCCTAACCACTGGGCCATTGCACCTCCACATGACGCGTAAATATGTGCATATATACATATACATACATACACACAACATAAATACGTGAGTGTTTGTGAGTGTATCATGTAGTGTGTATGAGTGTATGTGGATAGGTGTGTATGTATATGTTTGCGTTTAATTGTAGTATGTTGTGGAGCTGATATGATGGGGATGCTGCAGAAGGGGATGGCGGAACGCGCAGAGGCAACTTTACCAAGAAGTAAGATTACCAAGTTCAGAGGAGCAAATGTCATGACATGGCGTTAGATTAGTCATACAACGACTTTCTTATTTTAGATCTACCAAGTTAATGCCCGCATGTCATTCACTGTAATATACTGAATAAAACTCATACCAGAAATCATTGATTTCAGTATTATAGAAAATCTTCTTATGACACATGCTACAACAATATCCGCGCTCATGAGGCAGTTTCGTTTTACAATGTAGATCCAAAATTACAATCATTTTAATTTCATGTTTCGGAACTATTTTCTAGGGAGAGTCATCATGCCAATATTATTAACACACGCATTGGTTAAAATCCACTCCTTTATTATTAGTCGTTTGGTTAAATATCCAACGAACTAATCGAATGCTTGTTTAATTCGGTTTAACAGTATGTCATTTTCGGCTTTGTTTATCGAAGCTTTTTACAAACCACATGCAAAAGCGAACTAATTTCTATATTTTGTTTAATTGTACTGTCCTTGTGCTAATGCCGTGAGGTGTTGGAGTTGTTGATTTAATGCCTGGCTCAACAAAGTAACATAACTTTTGGCAAAATCCTTTCTAGTACGACCATAACTTGCGTTTATTTTACAGACATCTCATCTGGGTATACATTCTCTCATATCTCCCGCTAATTTACAGAAGCAAACCAGGGCAGATTAAGACCTTAAGGGAAATTTGATTAACATTTCTTGCAGATTATATGAAAAAAAAAGAACTTTTATTGATTCGTGTGTGTGGCTACTACTTGAGAACAGTTGTCCCGGTGCGCGCACTCGCGTAGTCGCGCATCCGCACTAGCTAGTCGTGACTATTCGATCCTACAACGACTACTTAGCAAAGTAAATAAAACACAAAAACACAAAGTAAAGATTGACTAGTTATGACTAGCTAGCGTGGATGCGCGATTACGCGAGTGCGCGCACTGGGACCACTGTTCTCAAGTAGTACCGTGTGTGTGTTGTGTGTGTGTGTGTGTGTGCATGTTTTTTTATTTATCGCTTCTATCTTTCACTTGTTTTATTCTTCAGCCTGCCCTATGCTGGAGCAGCGCCGTGGAGAATTTTGTGTCGAATGTATCGACTCCAAAGTTGTTTTTCAATCCTGCTATTTATTCTGACGGACTTCTTTGCCGAATGGTTGAGTTCCAAGGACCACAACACACCAACACCGATTGTGAAGCGGTGGTGGGGGACAAACACAAACACAGTCACATACACACACATACATACACACACACAGAAGCACACACATACAAATAAAGACACACACACACATATATACGAGGTCTGATCAATAAGTATCTGGACTGTTGTCATAGTAACGAAGCTAAAGCACTGAGAACAAGGCTAGACACAGATTGACCGTAAACTTTGCTGTGCATGAGCACCAAGTCTTAAGATTCTTAAGGACATCGCAAAGTTTCAGAAAGTGTATAGAGAAGAGTGTACGAGCCGCACACAAGTGCACGTGGGGTGCAGACGTTTTCAAGATGACGGAAAAATTGTCTATATTGATGAACGTTCTAGGAGACTCACAACCAGCAAAACTGAGGAAAAACGTTGCACATCTGCGTGTAGTTCTGCGAGGAAATTGCCGAATAACCATCCGTGAGTTATCAGAGGATGTGCAGATTAGTTACGGTTCAGTTCAATCCATTATCACTGAAGATTTGCGTATGAGACGCGTGTCTGCCCAGTTTGTACCAAAACGGCTTTCAGTTGGCTAAAAAGACACTCAGGTTTTGGTTTCCCTTGATCTCTTTGATTGTGTCGGTAACATTGAAAAATTTAGAAAACTTTGCGTGGACTTCTGACCAGGTATCGACAAGCTTTCGGCAAAATTAGATACAGCTGATCTACTCAACTTTCTCTGTCATGGTCAACGCCTAGATCGCATGCTACACTCCTTCCTTCCGAGTATTGTTGTAAACAATCTAATTAAGCAAGAATGTCAAAGTTTAATGAGTATAGACAGTAGAGTTCAAAGTCAATCTGTGCCTAGCTTTTACTCTTCATACTTCAGCTTTGTTACTATAGCCAGAGTGCGGATAGTTATTAACCAAACAATGTATATATATATATATATATATATATATATATAATAATATATATATAGATATATGATATATGATGTAGTATGTAATATAAAATATACACATTTGAAATTTGAAGAAAACAAAAGACAAGGACTGGTTGTATAAACAACAAGCAGGTGTACTAGTTTGACGGTCGTGAACGTCTTTCATGTTTCGGGCCTACGCTCTTCAACAGAAAGGAACACGATGAAATAAATAGAGAGACAATAAAGAGAGAGAGTAAAAAACCTAATGTATTTAGCAGTTACAACACACACAAGCACACACAGACACACAGACACACACACATATATATATATATATAAGCATATATATATATATAATATATATATATATATATATATATACGTAAGTTTCCATCTACCAAATCCACTCAAATTGCATTAATCCACCCGAGGTCATAGCAGATGACTCAAGCTAAAGTTGTTGCGCGGAGTAAGCGGTGGAACTGAACCCGGAACTATGTGTTTAGCAAGCAAGCTACTTATGACATAGCCACGCCTGCGCGTCTATATATACATGGAAAAATGCAAAATGCCATCTGAATGTGTTTCTGGCTGCTTCCGAAAATGGTAGAGAAAATTATGTAGTTACTGAGAAAGATAGCACAGGTGACAAATATGGTATTGCCTAATCGCTGTTTAGTAATCTTTCATAATTATCTTTATATTTGCTTCCAATTGGGTTCACCTTTAAATCCCAATACGTTAATGCACACACATACAAACACACATATATATACACTGAACCGCAACAGAAATGCGGTGTTTTCAAATGTTTATATGGTAAATTCTTAAAAGTTATTTCGGGAATGCACGTGTAAATATTCGAAGACATCCTAGTTTATGGCTGAGAAACAAATTGCAGGTAACCTTTCATTTTTCCCTGAAACTAGAGGCCAAAATGCTATGTTGAATGCAGTTGGGGACAGTCGCAAACAATTGTGTTGAAAATTGAAATATACGTGCAACTCCAGGAGTTTATGGATATAAAAATCAACTTCAGTAGCGTTCCTGGCATTTGTAAGTTGGACGCATCAGGTATGCCCGGATTGTCAGCAGTACAGAGAGAACAAGTTATCGGCCGATTGCAAGCAGAGCACTGTGGCATTCACTGTAGCGAAAGCTTACGTCCATGTCATCACCATCTATCGCCTGCAACAACGATACAAGAACACAAACAACACTGTAGACTGCTTTTGCAGAGAGCACCCACGGTTGACCACGCGTAGGCTGGACTGCTTCATCCACCTGCAACACCTCCGTGATCACTTCAGACCGACCACGTGACAGCTCGCGAGACCATTGGCACTGGACAACGACTCATCAGCGACGACACGGTACGACGTCGACTGACCCCCCAAGAACCTGCGTTGCCGTCATCCTGCTCGAGGGCCTGTGCCGACCGACCGTCTCCGTCAGTCACGACAACAGTGGGCTACGCAAAATCAACATTAGAGTCATCAGCAATGGAGGCCGATAGTCTTTCCTGACGAGAACAGGTAAAGTGTTTCCACCTTGGATGGCAGATCGAGGAGTGAAGGTCGATCAGACAAAGATGCTTCAGTCCACAGACAAGAGATATCATCCCTACAATAAAGCCAGATATATCTCGGTGAACAGATGTGCAGAACAACTACAACCACAATCAATTTGTTATTTGGATCTGAACACAAGTACGACCAACAAAAGAGGCCTCATTTATCGAAAATATGTGCCTGGATTAAACAGAAGTCCATAGCGAAATTTTAAGGATTTACCCCAACTATTGTAAAGATTGAATGTAGACCAGTATGAAAATTTCAGATTTACCTCCCCTATACTGTATAATACCTCGGTTAGCAATTATCCCCCTCTAGCAAACAAAATGTGTAAACCAGAATTTCATCCAAAGCTCAAAATTTGAAAAGCGATAACGAACCCGGTTATAATGTTGGAAGAGAAAAGAATCATATTTTGTACAATATTTTATAATACTAAGTTTCAGACGATTTTTTAAATTTTGGAATTTATTGCGCTTATAAATTTTGGAATCTATTTTTTCGAAAATTCTATTTTTGTATCATTTTGGAATTTGGTCGCCCCGAGACTATAGTGAAAGACACTTAGCAAAGGTGCCGTGCATTGGGACTGTATATATGTATGTATCTATGTGCGTGTGTGTTTTCTGTCCGTGTTTGTCCCAAATCACCACGTGACGACCTGTGTCGGTGTGTTTACGTCCCCATGACCAGGCGGTTCGACAAAATAATCAATGAACTAAGTACCTGAATTAAATAGTAAGTAGTAAATGCTGGGGTGAAACCGTTCGACTGAAATTATTTAGGTTGTGCACCAGCATGGACGCAGTCTAATGACTGAAGCAAGATAAAATGTGAGGCTGGAAGAAAGTTAAAAGAGTAAAAGGTTAATTAAAATGTTGAAACCTGATCTGAACGCAAATAACAATCATATAACAATCAGTTAATGATGATCATTAAAAAAATTCTTTAGCATACGAAAATAAACAAATTACAGAGTATTGGTACGCCCGGCAAACCATGGAGTTTAAGCTGCAAGTGGATGGATCAAAGTCGTATTCCATAAATTCAGCTGCTGGAACTTTCTAAGAGGTACTACAGTTGTCAAGATCTCAGCTGTCAGTTAAATACATTTGAAATCTTATGATTACTACCAAACATATGAAAGTGCTAAATAAACTTTATATATAGACAGATATATATATATATATATATATTAATAGAAATGGTAAGACAACAGAAGAATGAAAGAGACCTCGATATTATGTATATAGAGGAATTTATCTATAAAAGTAATATGTGACAATTATTCGGTAGCCATGATACAACTTTGAGTTTCGGCAGTCGGGGTGGAAATCAACGCCGCCATCTCTTCAGTTATCCAGCCATCGGGAAAAAACTTTTCTTTTTTTCGGATAACTGAAGAGATGGCAGCATGGATTTCGACCCCGACAGCCGAAACTCAAAGTCATATCATGGCTACCGAATAATTGTCACAT
>NC_043001.1:3780159-3785159 GCF_006345805.1 Octopus sinensis | reverse complement strand
ATAACGGAATAAAGTCATGTAGCAATTCTTTTTTCGATAGTGATATTAATCTTTAAATGAGTTAAGTAATGAAAGGATTTTTTCTGGAATCGATCAGTTAATTTACGATTCTTAGTACCAGCAACATGTCATCTTGTTACATGCCTCGTTCTATGTAAAATATATGAGTGACATTTAATTCAGTGCTTTCATCTCATTATAACAAAGAAGAGATCATTGCTTAATTTCACATGTGATACTGCTTTAGAATAATGAGAAAATACCGCAAATATTTTCAAAAGATAATATTAATCTCAGGAGTAATAAATTCACTATTGTTTGCTTCAGTGATATTTTCGTTTACTTCCTAAAAGCTGGCGCCGAGGCGGCTAAGTGCAAAAGGTATATTGGTAATTCTCTCTGCTTTCTTATTACTTTACTCCATCACAATCAAACTTTCTTCCATGCTCATTATCTCATTAACTTACTAACTTCTTATAACAATTATCAAAGTATAAAACGATAATTTCCACTTAACGCACATTGTTTCAAAAGACCATATTGACGACGCAGGGGTCAACAGTAATTATTTTAAAACGTAGCATACTTGTATACCATATATATCTATGTCTCTATATACATGTATGTTTGTTATAAACGAATGCTTATATATATAATATATATATATATAACTTAGAATAACTTAGAAAGGTTTTTGGCCAGTATTGGCCCAGGCCATGTCTAACTTAATAGCACCACCTGGCGAAGTCTATCAGTTCAGGATTTGGGCACCAAGGCCCATTCGAGCAGAGAGTTATTGTTTCCGGAGACATATCCGGGTGTGGGTGGTTTGTCCGGGTACTGTTTGAAGGAATTGTCCAAAGACTTCTTGAATTTGTGTGGTCAGTTTCTTTTTTGACGTGTCCTGGTGTAATGTTGAAGAGAGCGGGTCCAATGAGGTGAAATAGTTGTGCCGTATTGTCGTTATGTGATGCGATTTAGATTTTTGTTGTGGACGGATGGCACGTGGTCCAAGCCTTGGATGCATTTTGAAGGTGATGCCAACATCATTCGGACAGTGCTGATGGAATTTTTCCACATCATACAGATAATGTAGCGTTCACGGCGTCGTTGGAGTGAATACAATTTCAGCTTCTCTAGTCTACCCCAGTAGTCAAGGTCTGACATGCCATCTATCTTTTTGTGATTGACCTTTGGGGAGCTTCAATTCTCATAATATTTGTTTTGTGTAGGGAGACCACAGTGGACAGCAGTATTCAAGGTGGGGTCGGGCAAAAGTGGAGAAGAGAAGGATAATAGCGTGGGAATCTCTCGACTGGAAGGTTCTGAGAATCCAGGAACACATTCTGCGGGCCATGTCAACTTTGCTGCTTATATGTGTAGCCCAGCTTATGTTGTTGTCCACTGTTACTCCCAGGTCTCTGATGTTGTTGGATGCCATGAGAATTTCTCCAGAAGGAAGAGAGTATGGGAGTTTCAGAGCGTCCTCCCTTCCAAAGTGGATCAGTTCGAATTTGTCTTCATTTAGCAACATGTTATTCTTTTCCGCCCATTGGACAACAGCCAGTAGGTCTGACTGAAGGTTTATTCGGTCATCCACGCCATTGATGACCTCTGGAGCTTGGAATCATCAGCGAAGGTTCTGATTTGCTGTGTTTGATGGTGTCAGTAATATCATTTATGTAGATGATGAAGAGAAGTGGGCCCAACACAGTGCCTTGTGGGACACCACTGCTGACTTTGGCTGGGCTGGATTTGACTCCTCGACTACAACATGTTGGGTTCTGTTAGAGAGGAAGCACTTGATCCATTGCAGCAGCTTTCCAGTGACACCAATATTGGACAGCTTCTCAGAAGGATCTTATGATCAACCCTGTCAAAGGCCTTGCTGAAATCAAGGTAGATGACATCAGTGTTGGAACCCTCTCCCAAGGCTCTCAAAATGTCATCAAAATGATTGCAGTAGCTGCGTCAGGCAATCTCTCCATTACGGAATCCATGCTGGTTGGGGTTCAGCATATTATGACTCTCAAGGAAGTGAGTCATACGCGATCTCAGCACCCTCTCAAATACCTTGATGATATGAGAGGTGAGTGAGATTGGACGGTAATTCACGGCAAGCGATTTGTTTCCTTTTTTGAAAACTGGGACAACAGACTGGGATAGAAGGTCTTCTGGTATATATCAGCATCCATGAGTTCCGCCACAGATTGGCTAGAGGGGGTGCAAGTTGGTTTTGACACATCTTCAAGACACAAGCAGGGAACCTATCGGGACCTACTGCTGAATTATGCTTCATTTCCTTTATTGCTGCTAAGACATCAGGAGCGCCAAATGTTATGTCCGATAAAGTGTATTGGGGAGTAACATCACTGATACAGCCCAGATCAGTCATATCAGGATTGCTGAAAACAGAGCAATATTGTTTCTGCAATATTTCTCCATGGTTTTGGCATTGTCTTGAAGAGTACCATTTTCATCAATCAGAGGGCCAACAGTAGAACCAGTGACTCTGTTTTTTTGCAAATGAAAAGAACACTTTGGGATTGAGTTTGATCTTCTCAATGGCCCAGGCCTCTTCAGCTCTTCGCTGACTATTGATGATAGACATCATGTTGTTTTGGAGTTTATGTTTTTTAATCTCTAGCGACGAGATGGCAGTCAGGTTGGTGTGTTGCTGTTGACAGTATGTCAGCATGTTGATCTTTTTGTTGATTCTTTTAATTTTCCTTATGAGAGATTTTCTATTTCTAGGGATTCGACACTTAGATTTGTTTGCAGATCTTAATGGGGTGTGTCTTGCACATATGTTCGTGATGGTGTCTACAAGTGACTGCCAGGACTTTTTGATGTTAGTGGGTGTGTATGTGTGCGTGAAGGACCAATCGACTTGTGCAAGATCATTATTGATCGCTTCCCAGTTTGCATTGTGGAAATCCATAGTGTCAAATGGATGAGCAGGAGGGATGACATTTGTTTTGCATTTTGGCCAGTGAAATCTCAGATCACAGAGAACCATGTCATGGTCGGAGAGTAGGGTTTTCTCCACTGACCAATATGTGGATAGTATCAGTGTGATTGCTGAAAATTAAGTCTAAGACGTTTTTGTGACATCTCGTTGGTTCGAGTACCAGTTGGGACAAGAAGAAGTCATCCATGAAGTCAAGAAGTGATTCCACTGCCTCCCTGTCAGGGGTTGAGAGAGAAGAACCTGGCGGCAGACTGTTTGTAGACCAGTCAACCCCGGGAAGGTTGAAATCTCCCATCATTAAAATGTTGTCAGGTTGACACTGTTGAATGAAACACTTTATGCTGTTGAGGCATTCCTTGAAGCATGGTAGGGGCGTTTGGGGTGGTCTGTAGAGCCCAACTACTGTTAAGTTGTTGGTTTGACTGAATACAGCGACTGCTTCGCAGTATCCATTCGAAAATATGTTCATGGCTTCTGTTGAGAATGAATCATGGACATAAATGGCAGTCCCACCTTTCTTCTTGTGCCAACACGATCAGCACGAATGGTTTTGAAATTTTTAACTTTCACCTCGGCTTCCAAGTGGAGGTCACTAAGATGGGTTTCAGTGAGGACGAAGAAAGGGATGTGGTTTGGATGGGCCTCGACCCAGTCCTCCAGGACTTTCTTCCATTTTTGTGTATGGTGGAAGGGCTGATGCCTTGGGCATTAAGCAGAAATGTTGAGGCGAGAGTGGATGGTTTTAATTGTTTTGGTGATTTGTTTATTTGATTGCTTTTTAATGGCATGTGTAGTGGGGTAATAGTGGTGGATGGCGGTGGGTGATAGCTCGGATGTTTTTTTCCAGTTCTTTTGCTAGATTCATTATAGCTAAAAAAGAGGAAGAAGAGGTGGTTTCCTGTCTAGGGAGCCGCAGGTGACTGTGGCCGCGGCTATTTTTATGTGAGTGATTATCTTTAAATGTCCGACGAGTCCCCGGGAGATGGGTAAAGGGGCAATCCCTGTGCAAGCACAATCTGTCTCGCTGGGAATAGCGGCAGATTTGGGGATTCCTTGTTTGAGATATTGGTGGTTGTGGTGATGTTGTATTATGGTGGTTGCTGTTGTAGTTTGTGGGGATAGAGCGTTTTGTTCCAGGTAAATGGGTGAATTTGCAGTCTCTATCAGTGCACAGTCTATGGCGAAGAGAATATCGGCAAATGATGGGGTTTCGAGTGGGTGTGTAGGTGCGTGTGTGTGTGTGAGCTGTGAAAGGTGTAGATGATAGTTTGTTGAAGTTTTGGCGACCTTTGTGACCTGTAGGAGGTAAATTCCTTGAGATAGCATTAGTAGTAGCTGTAGTAGTAGTAGTAGTAGGTAGAAGAGATGTTGACAGTGGTAATGATTGAGGAGGTCGATTCCAAGACAAAGATGTTTGTCGATATATAGTGGAGTAGTCTAGTAGTAGTAGTAGTAAGCAGAGGAGATGGTGTTGACAATGATGATGATTGAGCTGCTGGGGCAGTGAAAGGAAGGGGTGGTGCTTCCTGCTGTGTGACCCTGATGACTGGGGGGTCAATCGTTTCATTTAGCAAATCGGCCATTGTAGATGAATCAAGGAGTGGTTCATCCTGTTGTTGTTGTTGAGGTTGTTGTTGTTGCCTCTGAGGTTGTTGCTGCTGAAGTTGTTGTTGTTGCTGTAGCTGTTGTTGTTGTTGTTGCCGCTGAGTTTGGTTGTGTTGAGGTTGTTGTTGTTGTTGTTGCGCCGGTGATGCGTTCGAAGAGAAAACACATCTCAGTTTATCGAAGTGTTTATTATTAATTTAAAATATATATATATATATATATATATTATATATTATATATATTGTATGTATATATATGAACATACATATATATACATATGTATATAATATATAATATATTACATATATGCGTGTGAGTGGGTATATATATATATATATATATATATATATTATATATAATATATTATATGCTTGTGTGTGTGGTGTATAGATAGATGAAGAAATAAATGGAGTTAAACGCAGGT
>NC_043001.1:3767659-3775159 GCF_006345805.1 Octopus sinensis | reverse complement strand
TTTGCTTTTCCTCCTTTCGGAGTCGATAAAATAAGTATTATTCGAGAACTGGGATCGATGTAATCGCCTAGTCTATTACCCTCAAATTTCGAACCTTGTGCCTATAGTGGATGGGATAAGTAAACGAACATTCACCGATCAACTATTTATTCCGATGCAAATAGGATTCAAACCTAGAATCATAAGAACCAATGTGATAATTCAACTGAGTTACGATCACTTTCTAATGGTACGTCGACTGTAGAATAATATCTTACAGGATTACACTTACTTCACTGTGAACCAATAAATATAGTTGAGTCTTTTTGCTCTAATCTATTTTTTACTTTAGCCTCAATTGATTTTAGACCGATGCAGACATTCTCATGATCAAACACTGATGCAGCCATGGCCAGTTAATATTTTCTTCTAGAGTCCAATTAACCCAGGTATTAACAACTGCGTACTTTAACGCGGTGGTTCGTTGTGGTGGGATTTGGATTAGGTTGATATTTCTAGCAAGTGAAGTAACCACGTATTTCAGGGCTTCTCAGTATTTTATTTAGTATTCATTTACTGACTCTTTTCAGCTCTCCATCCTTGCACTGTTCCAACAAAACTAAATACACCAGATCGAATACTGCTGCCGACAGACGGATCCCATTTGAAAAGCGACTTGCATAGATGTCATGTCATCAATAAAATTAAAAAACATCAAAAGTCTGTTTTGACATTTCATATTCTGTGTTGAAAACAAAGAATGAGAGTAGCTAAGTCAATTACATCGACTACAATACCTTATCGGTATTTTTATTTTCTCTAAACCGACCCCCCCCCCAAATACAACGTTGGCTTCAACAACACTTGAGCACAAAAAGTAAAGTGCATGAGAAAATGGCATTAGACATTTTGTCCGACGCACAAACGATTTTGTTAATTAACCACTTTATTTCAATCATTAGGTTTACTAAATGATTCACACGGAATAAGAACTGGAGATAATTTTTAAATTAGGGCAAATAAAAGCTGTATCTACCTACCCCACATTCTCCATTCACTACAGTACCTATATAAACCTTTGCTTCAATTTTTCCCGATCGGGTGCTAACCACGTAGGAGGCTCTCAAAAAATGCTACCCACTTATTGAGGGCTTCATAAGTGCTTCGTTTGATAAAGCGCACAATTTAATTTTTCATATAAAAATTATTCAATGAAAAACTTATCTGAAGTACTTGAGTAGGTATTTCGTTTACATGTCCATGTAAAAACAATATTTCTTTGTGAAAAAGTACAAAAGCTTTCTGGGAAAGTGAAGTTGGTTGCGTTTCATATTCACACGTAAGGAATATCTTGTCCTGTTTGTATGGAGACACATTTAACTCATGTAAAACCATTGTGTAGAAGCACGGAAAAGAGCGTTCTCTGTGGAGTGGATCACACTGACAGAAATATTATTTAAATGCCTCTCAGATATCACCCTGATGTCTTACTACAGGAACAACACGTTCGAAAGATAATCTATTTCTGCTATATTTGAATCAGACAATATTTCCAAGTCTAGTATGTCCTTGATCGTATCCATTCAAGCACATTTTTTATTAGGAGAATTACTCTCCATGACAATTTCCACAGCGACGGATTATCCATGCTCAAACATATCTCAATCAACCCTATTTTACATCTTCAGTTAATTAATTCCAGCTTTCAAAATCTTTCTGTTTATCAATAAATTTAATATTTCGCTGTATAACAACGGCATTTCTCAGTGACCACCCCACAAAGACGGATTTGTTGTCTGTAGATGCAGCAATACATGACCTAAACACAATAGCGCAGTGGTGTGTATGCCACACACATTGTCTATAACGAGAAGGTCTCTCCTGAGACGAGAGTCGCAGTGAGGGGTTCTTTGGGTTTGAGCTACACCAGCATGTTAAATATAATTGTATACATTTATCTTTCAGTCAAAGCTGTTTAGAGCATATTAACTTGATAACTGGGTAGAAGATATACTAAGCACAAATTTATATCATTTTCACCTTTGGTATGTTTCACCATTATGGTAATTTTGAATCCTTTGTTCTAAGTGCATTTGAATGCTGAAATAACTGTTTATCTGGGAAACACTTTAACATATCACTATATGAATATATATATATATATACAGATACATGTATATATCCACACATATGCAAATGTAATTGATAATACTCAATTACCAGGCAGAAATTTTTTATCATCAGAATTTTTCCAGCTTGAGCCTTTCGTAAGAAAAAAATACCAACGGTGCCATGCAAAGAAATCAAATGAAGGTACAACCAAAAGTTTGCAAAGGAACTTTGTTAAGCGCTACCTACAACGTTATGTAATATAATGAATGAATAATCCTTTCTAAAATAGGCACAACGCCCAAAATACTGGGGACGGGGAAAGTCGATTACATTGACTCCAGCACTAAATTGGTATTCAATTTATTGTCCCCTGAAACGATGAAATACAAAGTCGATCAAGGTGGAATTTGAACTCAGAACGTGAAGACGGTCGAACAACCGCTGAGAATTTCGCCCGGCGTGCAACAGATTCTATTTACTCACCGCCTTAAATAATATTACTAATAATAAAAACTCCAACAAATTTCACTAAGCTTATTTTTTATGATCAGAATCATTCAACTGGTGGCGGAGAGAAGAATGGCATTTCTTTTTTCTCTGACACTTTATGTTCTGAGGTCAAAGCCTACCTAGCGCAATTCTTTCTTTCATCCTATTGGGATTGTCAAAAGAAAGGGTCTTCCTGCACTCACGACGCTTCATAAACCAAGAAGTAGACGCTTCAGTGAAGGATTTCTTCACCTCGAAGGAATAGACCTGGTATCTTTCTCTCTTCCTTTTCTAAATCTGTGACCTAATACATAATCCAGAGAGAATTATTAAAAATATTCAGTGAAAATATGAAACATTAATCTGGAATTTATTGCCAAGTAATTAATTATTACTATGAATTCCTTTAATGATTTAATCCAACACCAACTTGCCAAAGGCCTCTCATTTGGAAATATTTATATCAAAATTTAAATTTTCTATCTTAGTTTCACGTAAGAAATTTTGCTAGGTTTTGTTCTAAACACCACATTCTTAATAATGACAATATTATTTGTTTTAGAGAATATTTCTGAATTCTTGATTATTTTCAGAATAAATTGCTACGTATGAACAGTGCATTTCATTAGAAATATGGTCACGAATGAGTTAAAGATCACAAAGATGCAATCTCAACAAAATTTTTCAGTTCAAGGTATTTTCACTGAACATATTACAGCAATTCTTCATAGAAATATTTAATTGTATCTTGGAATATATTTGGTTGTGGTTATTGTTGTTGTTGTTGTTCTTCTTCTTCTTCTACTTCTTCTTCTACTTATTATTATTATTATTATATTATTATTATTATTATTATTATTATTATTATTATTATTATCATCATCATTATTATTATCATTATTATTATTATTATCATTCTCATATTTATCCATTCACCATTAATATAACACTAATTTCATTCAGCATTACTTTCTTAGAAAATGCTTAATTATATCTCAGAAACATTTGTTGGCTGCACTGACGTGTCTTTTGTTAACCAGCTAACGTAATGTATCATCTTGTTAAGAAAATACCAGCTGCTCTTATAATGTCAATGTTTTAGTTGTATTTCACAAGATAAAAACACTTGTTATTAATGTCTTATACTGAATATCTTGTTGGAAAGATTAAACATTGCTCTGTTAATTATTATTCTTCTTGTTTTGATAATGGCAACCATTTTTGTTGTGGTTAAAGACACTTAAATTTAAAGATAAATCACGAAGACTTACATATCACTCTCTCACATTAGCTTGAACTCACCTCCCCCGCCAAATACAACACAGAAATGAAGAAAATCTAAAACAGCTTCTTTGAACAATTTTTCACTTAACTCAGACTTCAAACTAAAAGTAACTCTTTCTGAATACACTGTGTCAAACTGATGCGAAAGATTTCGCAGTTAAGAAAGAACTTTGAAAACCCGTAGATGTAACTCTGTGGTTGGAATTAATTATTAATTTATTACTAGAATAAAACACGTTCTATAATATTCTGTCTTGCTTTCTCAGAAATGTTTGCACCTACTATTAATTAATATTTTAGTAATATAAACTATATAAGACAGGTAAGTAAATTTATGAAGTTTAACTAATGGCTCTAAGTGAACTGAAAACGACTAACCGCATGATCGCGCTTTCTGTCACTCTGCGTGGCACCTTGGGTATGGGTCTTCTCTGGCCTTGGGGCGACCAAAGCTTTGTGAGTGGATTTGGTAGACGGAAACTGAAAGAAGGTCTTGTATGTGTATGCGCATGTGTGTAGGGGGTTGTCTCCCACCACCGCTTGATGGCTGGAATTGGTGTGTTTACGCCCTGTAACATAGCGGTTCGACAGAAGAATAATTACCAGGTTGAAAATGTAAGAACTAGGATCGGTTCACTCGACTAAAAAGTTTTGAAAGCGTTGCTCCAGCATGGCTGCAGTCTAATGACTGAAAGAACAAACAGATAAAAACGATTTAAAAAGAAAACTTAATCTGCACTCTCTGCTGCATTTGTGAAACAGAAACGATCCTTTCGTTACATTTCGACCCTGATATAAAAGGTGAATCTTTTATGGCAAAAGAAAAGAGCTTACATGGTAGTTTGACGGAGAGAGTCTCCAAAGTGATTCCTAAAACCAAAGTCTCAATAATGGAAACATTATCAATAGCTGCGTTATTGGTGCTGTCTGCTTCACTTTTCTCTGTTTAAACATAAATATTTCAGCAGAGAGATATTACTTTCGAAAACTAGAAGCGACGCACATAAAATAACATGATAAGTGACTAGCAAACGCCAATGAAAGCGAAAAGTTCTACTTCTTCGGTCTAATAGCCAAAGAAAACAGCCACAAATATAATCACTTGATCTGCTTGAAAAAGCAAATGAATGTCTCGCAAAACACACCTTACAAACAGAAAGTGGAAGATTCTTTATAAAATATAACTTTTAATATAGAAAATGACAAGTTTCTCAAACGAGGATTGCCTTTGACGAAAAGGACGCTCAGTCAGAGTTTACCTAGAATCAAATAGCATATGCAACAGGGTCTCACATTGAAAGAATCATGCTACCAATTTATATGAAAACCCTTAAATTTCGTTTTATATGATGATGATGATGATGATGATGATTATGGTGATGATTACGATGATGATGATGATGATGATTATGATGATGATTATGGTGATGATTACGATGATGACGACGACGACGATGATGATGATGTTGATGATGATGATGATGATGATGATAATGATGATGATAATGATAATTATGATGATGATTATGATGATGATGATGATGATGATGATGATGATGAGGAGGAGGAGGAGGAGGAGGAGGATGGTGATGATACTATGACTGGTTAGATGTACATCACTCTCCATTGTGCCAGTCTATTCGTCTTCTGCATAATATAATTTATGTTCACAACAGGGCCAAACAAGGTGGACTTAGCCAAGACTTCACAGTCGTTTAACTTCGGCAGTAAATGCTTGTAGTACCCAACCCAAAAATGTGTTCCAGTCCCGTGAGGCCATTGGTTTTGCAGCTAGAGTTATATTCTTTTACTCTTTTACTCTTTTACTTGTTTCAGTCATTTGACTGCGGCCATGCTGGAGCACCACATTTTAGTACTTATTCTATCGGTCTCTTTTTGCCGAACCGCTAAGTGACGGGGACGTAAACACACCAGCATCGGTTGTCAAGCAATGCTAGGGGTACAAACACAAACACAGACACACAAACACACACACATATACATATATATACATATATACGACAGGCTTCTTTCAGTTTCCGTCTACCAAATCCACTCACAAGGCATTGGTCGGCCCGGGGCTATAGTAGAAGACACTTGCCCAAGATGCCACGCAGTGGGACTGAACCCGCAACCGTGTGGTTGGTTAGCAAGCTACTTACCACACAGCCACTCCTGCGCCTATGGGAATTATTTGTGCTCTTTTTTTTTTTTTTTTTTCATTTCGGCTGAGAGTCAGATGTTGTTTCTCTTGGGTCGAGTCAAATATTTTGCAATAGGTTCGATACCCATTTGTTTAATTCGTCAAGTTACAACAAAACCAGCTTATCATTCAAAATAGAGGTCACCGTGTTGCACTTTCTGAAGCTAGTTTCTGCCAGTTCTTGGATCCCACACTGATACCAGATTTTTCCCTTCGAGGTGAAGAAATCCTTCACTGACGCTTGTACTTCCTCTTGGTTTATGAAGAGTCACGATCGCAGGAAGAGAGCATTGGATTGGAACAATTAACAATCAGATGGAACTGAGTATGGATTATGTGCTGGACGTGACATCAGTTCGGTTCCCGTAAATTCTTAGCGTTTATTCCAGGTCGTTCGAGTTATCGCAGGTCTTGCATTGTCTTGTAGCCTACCTAAGGCCAGTATTTTGCCGCACAATAGCACACATCCATGAGGTGCCGAGCTCGACTGATACACACTGAGTGATACTCGTGGGACTTGATTCTATGACTTGGAGCACGGTCTGGGAATACATGGTTTTACACCAACTTTACTAATCGTCGAGATTCCTGCAAGACGAACGAAATTTTTTGAAATCTCTGGTTACTCTACTCTAATCAACTGCGCTTTTCTCTTACAATCGGCAAATTATTTTGGTTGCTTCCGCGGCGAAATGGCCCCAGTCCCGTCTCGTAAATCTTGGATATACATCTTCATATACACCACTCTCTCCCTTTGGCCAGTCTCTTCCTGTTCATCACATTATAATTTGTGGCCACAACAGATCAGACAAGGTGAACTTAGCAAGAGATTGACAGTCGCTATACTTCAGCGGTAAATGCTTGTAGTACTCATCCCGGAAATATATTTCAGGCCCGTGGAGCCATTGCTGCCAGAATGTGACTGCACCGCTGCATGTCCATCTGTCAAGCTTTCAAATCACATTCGGACTGGAGCAACGCCCAACACAGCGCTTCAACTACAACGACACTTCCAACCTCAGCGGGGACCTTGCAAAGTTTGAACTGCTTTTGTCACATGATATACAAATCGTAAATTAGCAAGAATGCAAATATTTTAAAACCCTCGACTCGCTTCAATAATAGCAGATTGTAGTTAGAATATGGTAAGTTGTATATCTGTCTGGAAGTTCGAATGGTGATCATCTTTATTTTTTTTTGTAGAAGGTACTATTAGAGTTACATATTGTATTTATATTTTAATCACTTACTCATTTCAGTGGTTAGGCTTCGGCCATGCTGGAGCACCACATTTAATGAATCGACACCATAACATATTTTAATCCAGGCTCTTCTTCTATTGGTTTTTGCCGAACCGTTCAGTTACAGGGACGTAAATACATAAACAGCGGTTGTCAATCGATGGTGAGGAAGAAACTCAAACAAAGAAATTC
>NC_043001.1:3755159-3762659 GCF_006345805.1 Octopus sinensis | reverse complement strand
GAACGTATCGTCAGACGAAATACCTATTTCTTTATTACCCACAAGGGGCTAAACACAGAGGGAACAAACAAGGACAGACATAGGTATTAAGTCGATTACATCGACCCTAGTTCGTAACTGGTACTTAATTTATCGACCCCGAAATGATGAAAGGCAAAGTCGACCTCGGCGGAATTTGAACTCAGAATGTAACGACAGACGAAATACCGCTAAGCATTTCGCCCGGCGTGCTAACAACTCTGCCAGCTCGCCGCCTTTAATTTCTATAATCTATATCCGTCTATCGCTCAAACTTGCTGTTGATAACTTCTTTTAACCATCCAAGGCCCTCCCATTTTCTGCTCGAGTACATTGTTGCTGTCATCATACTCTTGAGCCCTTCATACAAGCATTTCAAGTCTTTTGTCATCATTCTCCAATTTATTCTCCTCCTTTGTCACGTTGTTTTTACCTCGTGTACGCATCTTGCTGATGCCATGACGAAAAACACCCAGCTCGTTGTCGTGTATAATTCGTGAGCAAATATAAAATAGCACAGAATCGACAGGTCCCTTTCGTTTTGGTTTTATCGAGTACTTGATCACCTCTGCAGCGCAAAAATACCCCTAAAATGCATCCAAGTTAATCTAAAATCTAAAAGGTGTAGTTCTTGTGTGTGCATGTGTTTGACTTGCCTTTGTCATTATTGTGATTTTGGCTTTCGGTAAACAAAACAACGTTGCTATCAAATATAATTGATACCGTTTACTTACAGTTATCCACAGGGCTGTATCCGGGTTCTTGATATGTTGCACGATCTGTATAAACAAGAGATTCGAACTACGCCCTGGCGTGTTAGTCGAACAGGCTCTGATGGGTCCAAGGTTTGGTATGGTTTCTATGGTTAGATTCCTTTCCGAATGAAAACCATTTTACAGTGACGGGTGGATAGGTTTCTTTTGCAGCATCAGACACAATACTCCTCGCAAGCATAAGATCCCGTTGATCGGAGCGGGACTAGAGTAGAGAGGAAGTAGATGTGAAAGAAGACAGCAAGACAGGGCAAGGAGTAGAGATTGCAAGAGTGTATGCGAGGATGAGTGGAGGTGCAATGGCCCAGTGCTTAGGGCAGCAGACTAGCTGTAGTTAGATCGCGGTTTCGTTTCCTAGAACGGTTGTTGTGAGGGTTTATTGAGCGAGGTACAGTCCACGAGGTACTGCACAGTACTACCACGAGGTACTAAAACTCAACGAGGTATTGTCAGCGGGTGCTGGCGAACCCTGCTGTATTCTTTCACCACAACTTTCTCACACACTTTCTTCCTGTTGTACCTGTATTTCGAAGGGTCAGCCTTGTCACACTCTGTGTCATGCTGAATCTACCCCGAGAATTACATTAAGGGTACACGTGTTTGTGGAGTGCTCAGTGACCCACCCGTTAATTTCACGAGCAGGCTGTTCCGCGGATCGGATCAACTGGAAACCGCGTCGTTGCCACGGACGGAGTGTCATGATGCGAGGATGGGAGCTGGTTAGAAATGGAGAACGAATGAGAGGGGGAATATGAATCAATACCAAAAGGGAATATGTCGGAAGAGTGAGAAAGTGGAGATTGAAGAGGGTTGCAGGCAGGGTGCAGGTAGGATGCAGTCAGTTGTTTCGGTGCATTGGTGCGAGGTTTTCACTCCTTGTCTTCATATTACATACTAATTGAAAACAAATGCCACTGTCGAAGATGCGGTGCCATTTACGTTATTTACATTATTTACAATTGACGGATATTTGTCCTCATCTTGTTTGTTGTTAACACAATGTTTCGGCTGATATACCCTCCAGCCTTTATCAGGTGTATTGGGGAAATTTCAAACCTGGGTTCTCATTCCTAAGGTTTTTTCGATGTTGTTGTTGTTGTTTTTATTATTATAATTATAATAATAATAATTATAATAATAATAATTAATAATAATAATAATAATAATAATAATAATAATAATAATAATTATTATTATTATTATTATTATTATTATTATTATTATTATTATTATTATTATTACTATTATTATTGTTGTTGTTGTTGTTAGTATTACTATTATTATTATTATTATTATTATTATTATTATTATTATTATTATTATTATTATTTTATCATTATTATTATTATTATTATTATTATTATTATTATTATTATTATTTAGGTCATTACCTGAAATCCAACTCGGAATCTTGGGGTTAGTAGCCCGCGCTCTTAACCACTACGTGATATACCCGTCAAATGTAAATAATGTAAATAATATACATAATTCCTCATCTCTTAAATATAGAACTGTAGCGGTGCGATTTGTTTTGCAGACAAATGTGAAAATTCGTCTGCACTCAGGTAAAAAAATATCAACTGAGGAAACCGTGAGGATTCAAACCAAAATGAACATCTGCCCATGAAGAATCTGATTCAAAGACACCATGTGATCCATGGAAATGTAGACGTGAAAACTACAATGATAACGACGATGATGATTACGATGACAAAAAGAACGATGATGGCGTGTATGACGACGTGTAATGTTGGCGTGTATGACGACGGTGATGGTTGTGGTGGTCGTGGTTGGGGTGACAACGATGACGGTGATGACTGCGACGATGAAAATGATGTATGACAGGAAAAGAAGTGACAAGCGAACTCTTGAAGATCAGAAGAGAGAAAGACGGATAAGTTTTAAGACGGAAAACACATCAATATTTGAAATGATGCAGTGGTTGTGTATCCTCTGGTCGGCTCTGAATAATGTGCTTCTGTCATTGACCAAACTGTTTTTTCTTCCTTTCTTTTTGCTTCACAGAATATTTTATCAATGGCTACATTAGTCTTTCAACATGGTAGAATATGAATTAAGAGAGATTTAGTTGTTATTTTTAGCTAGCCAAAACGTCATAGTGAGCCGCGTTTAGAAAAGGTTTTTAAATGTTTTATAAAACTGAGAAACTATGGAACATTTTGGAATGAACTTACCTTTATAACTAAAATAACAGGAGTAGAAAAATCTGAAAACTTAGGTTAATTACGATGAAAACTTGTATGATCAATTGAATTGCAAGAAACAACCACACTTCTTTCAAAATAAACTTCGTATCTTAAATAAAGGCGATGGAATGATTTGCTTTGTTGTTGCTGTTTTTTTATAATAGTATTTTATACATATATCTACGTCTCTTTTCCTTGGTGTGACCTTATAGTTAGGGCATTCCATTCAAGACAACAGGGACGGAAGGACACGTTGTACTCTTGAGAAAGTTGTTTCATTTGACCTTGATCCAGTCTCTCATTCATAACAAATACCAACGGTGAGCATCACTTTCTTCTTCCTTGCGTTACATTCTTTATTTCATTCCTTTTGATGAGGTGCAAAACCTCTATATCTATATACATATATATTTATATACATATATACGTATATTTATATACATATATATATACATACATACATATATATACATACATATATAAATATACATACATTTATATATACAAATATATGTGTATCTTATATATATATATGTATATATATATAAATTCAGGGTAAATACTTGATAGTTGTAAGCACCTGTATATACCATTTAATGGTGTAGGTGATAGAGTATATTTATCAAAATAAAAACATGATGCAAAGGATTTAGCGGTACATATGTTTCGGGCCATTATTAGACGGTTTATAACAATGCATAATTGATGTAAATGAGTGTCTAAAGCCTTCTTCAGCCGTGCACAATTACTACTTCAAGGACATCTATTACATTATAAGTTTTACGTTGGGGATGCAAATCCTCATAGTCGCGTACGACAGAGCGAGGTACCAGAACAAAATCAAAGTGTCCATCCCGTATTGCACTCGATGTAGAATGATGAAGATTGGATGTTGAGATAGAGAGGGAAGGGGTTGGGGTGAATCTTTAGTGAGTTAGGGGTCACAAAGAGGGAGGGTAGTGGGTGCAAAAGGTAGTAAAAGAGTAAAAAATTACAAAGGAGTAAAACTTTAAAAATATATAAAAAAGATATAAGAATATAAACAAATATCTAAGTATATAAACATATAAATATATAAATATATAAATACATAAATACACACATATGTGAAAAAAACATGGGAATATAAATAAATGGAGATAAAGATAAAGAAGCGAAAAATAAGGACGAAAAATGTAAGGATAAGAAAATAAAAAAAGATATAGTGGTAAAGAAATATAAAGGGATGAAGAAAGGGGTGAAGAAACTAAAAGGGTGGTCAGGAGATAACGTAAGGTACGGAAAGATGACATATTCCGGTTGTTGAAGCCTAAGGGTGTAATGGCGGGTGTCATAAATTAACTTAAATGTCTCCAGACCGAAAGTATCTATTGATGTGCTATACAAAGCCTCCCTGATAAAATTCCACCTACTTTAGGCAGAGGTAGTTGGGCAGCTACAGAGGGCAACTTTGATAGAAACTGCAAAACATTGTCGCAGTGTAGGGTCGGAGGTTCTGGTAGTGTTAATGCGTGGTCGGCCCATTTTCTTGGAGTGATGGACTTTTTAGGCAGAATGCTCACCCTGCTTCTTATTAGTGAATGATCTGTGTCACAATCCGCGCTGTGGTAACTACGAGTCAGTTGAACAGAATGCAGAAAGGGTCTTCGTGTAATGATGAGATCCAGCTGATGCCAGTGGTGATATCTTTGATGACTCCAAAATGCCTTGTGGGATGTCTTGTTGGCAAAGAAATTGTTAGTGATGCACAAGTTATGGTATGTGCAAAATTCAAGTAGT
This sequence comes from Octopus sinensis, assembly GCF_006345805.1. NCBI lineage: Eukaryota > Metazoa > Mollusca > Cephalopoda > Octopoda > Octopodidae > Octopus > Octopus sinensis. The sequence continues at coordinate 3,757,882 of NC_043001.1, read as the reverse complement.
CTCTGGCCATTGTCATTCATGTTGCCAATACCAAAACACAAACACTTATATATATGCATACATATATATCAATTTGTTTCAGTTCCTGTCTACGAAATCCATATATATACATATATATATATATATATATCTATATATATATATATATATATATATATATATATATATATATATATATATATATATATATATATATACATATATATATATACATATATGCATACACACACATACATACATATATATTTACAAGAGAAACGAACAAAAGACGAAGACGTCTATATATATATATATACCTATCTATCTATCTATCTATCTATCTATATATATATCTATATACATATCTATCTGTCTCTGTCTCTCTCTCTCTCTCTATATATATATATATATATATATATACCTATCTATCTATCTATCTATCTATCTATCTATCTATATATATAATATATATATATATATATATTATATATATATATATATATATTGCCCACCGGATGCTCCAAATCACATAGGCAAGTTTGAAGATTGCCTCACAAGAATTAAAGATATCCTCATGAATGCGGAACACCACGTGACCATATTTCTTATGGGTGATTTCAACGTCCCCAACGTCAATTGGCCCGACTGTCTCATAATCTCATGAATGAATCATTGCAAGCAAGTACAGGTGGAGGCCAAGTTATATCTTGATATCGCTATGGATAACAATACTCAAAATATATAACAGAGTGGAATTGTAGTCACGTCTCTTGCAATTTATATCATTTGGATCTTGTCCTCCCTCTTGTATAGAAGTGTACGGCTGCAGCGAAATTCATTTTTGGACTTTCTTCTATCGAAGGCATTTTAACAAAAATGCTCCGATAAAGGCGGTGAAAACATCGTCAATTTCCCAAAACAGCGACACAATTCAATTTTTAAACAATATCCAAAGCCCCTTCTCCGAAAGGGGGAGGGTTACGGTTTACAATTATTCAACAAATGCAACATAACAACGCTTCCCTGGCGAGGAACCAACAAATGTGATTACAATAATCAAACAGTAATAATAACAACAAACTTTTTTAATTTATCCTTATTTATGTGAAACCACTTATTCAAGTTCAAGTCATTGATGCAATTTTATACGAATTGCTTATACACACACAAACAAATAATAAGGGTGAAAAATTGAATATTAATTTGATTAATATGAATTGAAAACCAGTGGTGTAGCATATAAGAGCCTAGCGGATTTTCTTCTAGCAAAATGGATGACCACTGGAAATGTTACATCCCTGTTATATAATACTTTCACTTTAATAGTTTCAGTATTAAAGTGAATGTTTGCATTACAATAGAGAGATGTTTTGTTTCGCTTTTAACACGTAATACTGAAATAGTGGAGAAGATATGATATTGCTGTGGGGTCGCCCTAGGCAAGAAGTTAGAAATTTTTTTGCCGATGACACTTTAAGTAAGGCATGTGTAAAATTTGAAAGAAATTGGTTGTGTAGTTCTCAAGTTTTAGGGAAACACACAGACAGACAGACACACATTCTCAGTTTTATATATAAAGAGATACACCTTTACGACGCGCTTCTTTCAGTTTCTGTCTAACAAATCGACCGACAAGTCTTTGATCAGTCCGAGTCTACAGTAGAAGTCACCTGGTTAACCGGCAAAGACGTGAGACTGAACCGAAACCATTTCGGTTTCGATTCAAATTTCTTCCCACGTAAACAAATGTCATTTCTTGGTCCTCAATTTGTTGCTAATGTCGCAGTTGGAGTTCCTATTGTTGCTGTTGCTGCTGTTATTGTCGTTGCTTTTGATGTCTCCAATTATGTATCCTTCTTTTGCTCCTCCTCCTCGTCCTCCTCCTCTTCCTCCTTCTTTTTTCTTCTTTATGTCGTCAACGTTGGCTTGAATGAGATTACTTATGGCCTAAATATTCCAGCAATGACGAATCCTGCTAGAAATTGCAACCAATTGTTTGCTATTTCTAGCAGGTCAGATTACTACATAGAGACTCACTCATCAATCTTAGGCATTATTGTTTTCGTTGTTGTTATTAAGAGTGTTGTAACTCAGAGTTTGAAGTAAAGTTAGGGAAATAGCTATAATAGAATCTGATGATGACAGGCAAATGGACCGATTGAAATATTTTATAGAATAAAAACGCAGGAAAGATAAGGTTAACATTGCTGAAATGTTAGATTGCTAAAAGAGTAACTTCAGTCGCACTCTCTGATAAAATATTGCGCCAACACTCTCGTCTATGGTTGTATCTCAAAGGGCGCATGTGTGTATGCGTGTCTGTTTGTGATTGTGTTCATGTATGTGTGTATACACACATAGATATATATACATTTAGATGTATATATTTAAACATGTATGTGTGTATCAATTGATGTATTTACAGCGAGATAAAAAGGAAAAGAGAGGAGGAGAGGGGAAAAATTGATACACAGAGAAAGAGAAAAAAAAAGTAACAGAGATAGATAATAACAGACAGAAAGAGAATAATACAAAGATAAGGAAGATAGACAAGGTAAGATAAATATTGAAACAGAGTGAAAGAAGAAAGAAAAGGATGCGAAGAGAAGGGTTGGTGGGTAATGAAATCGGAAGATTAGAGACAATTTTAGACAGAGAAAAAGCGTGAGAAAGGCAGCCATATATATTGAAATGTATTTCAATATATATACAATACCCATTGTAGATTCCGATGTCTGAAACAA
>NC_043001.1:3732659-3750159 GCF_006345805.1 Octopus sinensis | reverse complement strand
GCACGGCTGCCTGAAAACTCTGTCTAACAGGAGGTGAGACGTGTGAATGAGTTATCAGGTCTCAACGCTCTGCAAAGAGAGTCTTGATGCCGTAATTGGGTTTATATAGGGTTCAAGAAAAAGGTAGCACCAAGTTGAATCTCACAATAGCTTGATGCTGATTGGTTGCTTAAAATACCAATCACGTGAAACAGTTGTGGTTAGTTCTTGAGGTTTAACCGGTTACATAGCATTTAGGTTTCTGATCAACGCTACAATGATAACGAATTACTTCGTTAGGATTGGTTGCGAGTTTAGTAGACATTTTATGCGATTATGATACAAAGAATTATAAGAGATCGATGTAAATAAAGTTGTGAGGCCTTAACAACTCGCAAAAGTAAATTCAGGGACCCAAATAGATTCTTTATCATCTACAAAGCTAGTAACAACACAGGTTATATAAATTCTCACCTTCGGATAGACCAATGCTTTGTGAGTGGATTTGGTAAAGGGAAACTGGAAGAATTCCATTGTATATATATATATATTATATATATATATATATATATATACACACATATATATATACATATATATACATATATATACATATATATACATATATAAATATATACATATATATATACATATATATATTTATATGTACATACACACATATATATATATATACATATGTACATATGCATACACCTATATATACATATACACGCATACATATACCTATATACATGCAAATATATACATACATATGTGTGTATACATAAAGTCAGGATATATAAATAGTGGATATGTATTTGTTTAACCACGTGACTTACATAGGATTACAGCCGTTTCACAACCTTCTTCATAGGGTACTAATTTCCGAACAGAAGAAATTATACGTACGTTTGCATTGATGTATATGCTCTGCATTAATCCACATGTCGACGTTGTATTCATCATCATCATCATCACTAGCACCACCGTTCTATCGTTTATTATCCAATGCTTGCGTGGGTTGAATGGAATATACTGAAGTAGATTGTCAGTGGCACAAACTATGCTTTTAGAGACGCTAATAGCTCGGTGATAGGCCTTTAACGTAACTACATGAAAGCTAAGTACAACCAATCCAAAGATGTCGCACAGGGCCAAATAGAAGTGTGAAGCAATGCAATGTTTGTGCTAATGGTGTACGTTTACTTGGAGTACACACTGAATATGTGTGAAAACATGGATGTAGAAATCGCGAGAAGAATAACAGGAGGGTGGAAGGCGTTTGCTCCAATAAAAGCTACTTCAAAAAAACTGGACAACACCTTACCTAACAAATCCTTCGGTAACCCCATCCTACTTGCGCTTTTAGAAGCAAGTGAGGTGAAGTCTACTGCGAAGAAAAGAGAATATCGATTGGCTACGACACAAACGACTACGGAATGTTCCATGCTAGAAATATCTTTTTGAATAAGGTAATTCAGGAAGGGAGTCGAGTGAATGATGTAATTTCATAATGGCAAAAGTACAAGGTCTGTTGTTGTTGTTGTTGTTGTCTGTTCCTTCTCGAGACACGCTTGGTTCATACTGGCCGTTTTCCCGGTTTCCTTGGTGTATAGGTTCCCCATCTGGACGGGAAACCGGTCCGTCGCAGGTAAGGTGCTAGATGCAGAAAGAAAGAGTGAGAGAAAGTTGTGGCGAAAGAGTCAGCAGACGTTCGCCATTACCTTCTACCGGAGCCGCGTGGAGCTTAGGTGTTTCGCTCATAAACACACACATCGCCCGGTCTGAGATTCGAACACGCGATCCCTCGACCGCGAGTCCGCTGCTCTAACCACGAGGGCATGTGCCTCCACAAGGTCTGTTGGCGCAAAGATGACGCCTGGTTTAAAGACAAGAGGTGAAACCTTGCAATTGCTGCGTGGTATAAAAGAGTTCGTAAAAAGCCACCCAGAATGAATTAGTTAAAACCTTTGGGCCAAAATAGAAAATAAGTTCGGAATCAAAAAGAAATTTGAAGCGCATTGTGACCAAAGGTGTTGACAACCACTGCAAGTCCAGTCGATTCAGTGAGATATTCTTTATACACACATCTACGTTGGAAAGAATAATTATAATGTAATACACTGTCCCCTTATACTCTTTCAAATGCTCTTCGTTCCCTTAAGTATTTTCAGCCCATTCCATTATGTATGCAATGACAAACGTGGAAGATCGGCGTTCGCACACATTTATAAATATACTCGCACACACGCACCGACATGTATTTACAATGTGCAACATCCTATTTTCATTCCCCAAATACTCTCAAAAGGTATTTGTTGACCCTTTGCTATAAAACGGCTCATCCAAGAGGCCACACACTGGAAATGAACCTGAAGCTACATGGTTAGATAGTGAACCTCTTATGCACACGGTCATGCCTACACTTATAGTGCGTACGTGTATGCATAGATATGTTGATTCCCTGTAACTAAATGCTATTTCTGTATTCATAGTTGATTATTTCGTTTCAAATATTTTTATTTTACCAGTGTTGCTAGTTCCTGCAGTCGCCAAGAGCAAACAGCAACCAGCTAGATTTAGAAGTTTCTCCTCTGCGTTTATTTAACATATGGTCAAGTGGTCTGTATTTCTGTAAAATAAATTCACATCTATTTTCTCTCATTTCAAATGACTTATGGTTTTGAATTATTTTTCTTAAGAATTTACTACTTTGTCAATGCCGCATAAGAAGAATTCCTTGCAATAATGATTTATATAATCTGTCACAGGCATATATATCAAATAAGTTGAGAACACTGACTTAAGAACATGCCAAATCACAGCCTGCCTTTACCAATTCAATCGTTTCTCTTTTTTTTCTCTCTCTCTCTTCTGTTTTCTTTTTTCTCTCCTTCATATAAATAATGGGGAGAATTCGGTTTCCTCAAAGGTATTATTTATTGCTCTACAGAACTCCTGAATAAATATTACCATGTCAGAAATGAATGGAAAGTGGCTATATTTAGAAATTAAAAGAAAGATATGCATAAAATATGTAATCATAAAAAATCAAAAAGAAAAAATGTTGGCATAAGAAATCGGAATGTAAAAATAAATAAAATAATAAAATAAAAACTATAAAGAAAATTAGAAAGCAAAATAACATCGAATATGAATGTGTCAAATATAAGACATTTGTGTTAAGTGAGAGAACACAGATTATACGTTTGCTATAGAAAGTTAATATACATTTTTACATCTTTCTCAGTCAAACACTCCAACTAATTCACATATTTTTGTATTACATTTTGCAGCGTGTTTATTGAATGTTATCACATTTAATTGCCAATTTAAATCTGCTGAATCTAATTCCCTGTCTTACATCTGGATCTGGAAATTAGCCAGACTAGAGATAAATCTCACCTTTAATCAAATGCCAGTATGCAAAGACCATTTTATTCTATGGGAGAATTGTGAATTAGATTTATATTGCACCGCGTCAAGTCGATGGGTTACCAGTATTTTAACAACCAAATGGGAAGTAGCATTTTAAAGTAGTTTTTTTTAAGCACTAATTTCTAGTGGGTGGTGGGTGGGTGTAATTTAATGTAGCCATGAGGAATGAGTATTTGCCATCATCGTTGTAGGTGTTTTCAAAGAGCAGTCACAGTGTTATTGTTGTTGATTGTTGTCGTTGTTATTTGAGTATCAGGTCAATACTTAATCAACAAACTTAGATTATAGGGCTTTAAATCCATGACACATTCATTATTGTTTCAGCTTTTAAGATGAAACAGTGAATGTAATTTATTGGAACATGTCAATGGAGACATGGATTTCAAGCTCGATGTTCTGGCTCTGCAAAGGAAAGCCTCCACAAAGATTTAGTTAACACATTTAGAAGATTGAAATAATTTAGAAGATTGAAGATTGAAATGAATTGCGCAATCAGAATTGGAAGCGCACATTGACCAGCAGTTTATCTGATGATTTGGTCGATGATACTGTGATGCTGTGACATTCATTATAAGTGCAGATGTAGAATGTGGGTTGTTCATTTCCTCGCATGATTTTGTGTTCATATTTGGTGTGAAGATAACATCACAACATCTTCCTCTCAATCCAGTCGTTCTTGAACAGATCATGTGCTCTGCTCTGTATATCACCTGATTATGACATGGAAACCTCAACTAGAACTACACTCATACACGTTCTCTCATATTACTACACTTTCTTTTATATACACTCTGTCTCTCCTGCGTAGATCCATCGCATACGAACTCACTCACATGCTCATATTGAGAGATAGATAGATAGATAGATACACATACACACAAGCACACGCACAGTTACTCACACACACACACACACACTCACACACATTCACACACACACACTCACACACATTCACACACACACACTCACACACATTCACACACACACGTGCATATGAAAGCATGTATGACTTGCTTCCAAGCTCTTTGGCTACTGTCGCATTTTAATCAGTTTATTTTCCATACGTCGATAGTGTTTCTTGGCGTGTCTAAGATATTAGGGTATTCGGCTCATGATCGTATGGGCATGAGTTCGATTCCCAGTGACACATTGTGTTCTTGAGCAAAACACTTTATTTCAATTTTTTTTAGTCATCTCAGCTGGTAAAAATGAGTCGTGCTTTAATTTAAAGTACCAGCCTTGGTATATTCTGTGTCACGCTGAATCTCCTTGAGAACTACGATAAATGTACGCGTGCCTGTGGAGTGCTCAGCCACTTGCACGTTAATTTCATAAGCATGCTGTTCCGTTAATCGGATCAACTGGGGCCTTAGTCGTCGTAACCGACGGGATGCCAGTTAGTATTTCTTTCAATATAAAACTCTAAAGATATTACAGACATTCCCTGATTCTATACCTTAGTATCATGTGACCTTGTCCTCTGCACCCTCTTTAAAGCAAGCAGACTTAATGTCGTTTCTCAACACATTATCACCAAATCTTCGTACGACCATATTTCTGAAGCTGGAGTTTATTGCTGTTCCAGTGCTTATATTAATATGCTGCTGTGCTGTGAGTTTAGTTCCCAGTCCGTTGTCTAATTTGGAGGGAATTCTATTGAGTATAAATGAATTATTCACTAGTATTTTATAGACTGCTACTTTTTGCATATATTGTATAAGAATTGTTCTATATTCAAAGTGCATTGTTAATTTGTTGGGAGAATGCTGTGCATGTACGACCAGTATAGCAGTTGCAGTCTTGCAGTTTCTAATTTCGTCATCTGCAATTGAATTAATGAAGCAAATTCGTTATTAGTGACTTGTTTGCAGAATTGATATGCCAGTGATTTTTGAATAAAAAGTGGGATTTTCAATGTTTTTGCCATGAATTACTTTCTGTTTACTCTAATGGAATGTGGATTTTGGTTCTTCTGTTGTTTTGCTGAAAGGGGAAAGTTAGTGTCCATGACCCTTTAGAGAGGCTTCCAAAACCAGCGGCTGGAAGGGAAGGTGGTATGTATTCTTAAACCGAAGACCTAACTTCGAATGTCTGCAACAGATCTGACCCCATTGTGTTCATACAAGTTGCCAGGAAGTAATGTTGAACTGAGGAATGAACTCAGTCTCAATAAATCATGAGGGGATTTTTAAAACTCCGAACACAAAGAGCCAGAACGGTCTACCCCAGGGCATCCAGTCTTGTGCTCAAAGGATTCGGTTTGGTCACCTCCCGGAATTAATACATTCTTTTTTATCAAACTCAGAAACCTAAAACACTAATTTGTTCTCGGTGCAATTTAAATTCACAGCACATACTTTGAACAAATATGTCAAGACAGGGAGTCAGTCCAGTGTTTTAACAACTCGTTGTTGTGTCCTATCTCGTATTCATCACTTCTGTAGTTTACGTAATTCATATATTGTATTCTGTATGTAATGGCTTTTGTATTTGAGATGTTATATTCATAACGGTATTGTTTGACTCCTTCTTCTCTTTCGTAGAACATCTGCTGTCGATTTGGTTTTTATTGTATTCAGTGGATTTCTTTAACGAATGATTTATCTGTGGAACAGAATGTAAATGCCCTTGAAATGTAAGGTTTACAACTGACAGTTTGTATCTGTGTTGACATTGGCTGTTTTCATTGAAGGATATGCATTTATTTCTGTCTTATGTACTCAATAATTCTCCCTTTTTCTCTGTCGAGAGACAGCGTTGTAGCAAATTCTAAGGATTTGTTTATAAATAAGAAGAAAATTAGTTGTATATATTTTCCTTTATCTTCTGATTTGCCAAGAAAGAAAAGAGATGCCGACGGCTTCTGCTAGTTTTGTAAATCAGTAATAATTCCAATTCGGGGCCTGACAAGTTAAATATAGAATTCAAACAAGGACAATACGTGATGTTTATTTCCAGTTGTTAACACAAATGTACTTGTATAAATAAATGTACAACGACGAGTCAACTGAAAGGTGAAAGAAAGGTTATGCTGTGGATATGGAATACGTAAGAATGTTTCTTATTTTTCTTATATTTCTTATTTGTGTGTTATAATGCTCTAAAATGCTATGAAAATGTGCCTAAATACATTTAAGAAGCTGTCTTTTTTCATTTACATGCTAAAAGAGAAAGATTATGTCGTGAATGTATATGTGCACAGAAGGATAAAAACCTTTACCGTACAAAATGCCAGTCAAATATATAGATATTTACTTCTGAAAAACCTATAGAGGTTATGATTTGTAAGGATTTAGCTGCGATTAACAGAAATCGTGGAAAACACATGGCAAAATAATTGTCAAATACCAGAAGGGTGATAGTTGCCTAGATCCAATGAATGATGCCAAAGCAGAAAGAAAGAAAAGATAATTTAGTCGCTTTTATCTGTAGAGGGCTCGACTTTCATCTCTCAAAACAACACACGAGCGAATGATGGACTAAAATGTCGGCTTTCTAAATTGGCCTTCCTTTAAGTGTCACTGCACTGCTACAAGTATTATTTGTGCAATTCTGGATGTTGAAGTTTAGTGTGGCGCTGTTTTCTGCATCTTTATCTTATCTTAATTTGTGAACGACTTGCGGTGTGTCCATTACATTTCATCTTTCTTATTACACGATTATAAAGCGTGATTTAAAGATTTTGTTGCGTTCCCAGAAATTCAGACAAATAGAACTTCCTTTCCTGACACGTTGGAGATTAGATTTTTCATATGGCTGCTGTTTGGCATGATTTTTAAGAATTTACTAATTCAAGGTAGTGAAACATAGTCAAATGGGAAATTCTAGTTGTTTTGTTCCAGATCAGAACTAATTGAGCAGATCTATAAATGTGCTTCAAACCTACTCGTATTGCATTTTTATTCGCATATGTATTATATAATGGGTTTCATTGTTCAACGAACTCTTGTTTTTTGGAGGCAGCAGAGTACGATCTGTGGAAGATTTAATTGCCGGTTTTAATAAATAAAAGAGTCACATAGAAGTAGTTCCAGAAGCACCATTGAATAAGAAGTTTTATAAAATGTCAAATGTCTTCTAAGCTCTTTGAGAAGAATGGCTTGGAAGTTTTTGGCAAGCGGACGAAAAGCAAAGTAGGAGAAGGAAAAGGCAGAGGAAGTGCATGAATATGTGAGGGAGATCGAGAGGAATGGCAAATAAATGAAACATGTTGAAGAAAACTGTACAACTGTGATGGGTTTAGACCGAGTAACGATCACTTTAGAAGATCTACGAGAATCAGATGACGGCAAAGTTTGAAATTGCCAGCTGAGAGAGGGAAACCGATTCTACCAGTTAAAATCTGGTTGTCTGTTAGATGGAGTTCAGTAGATTCACATCCATTACTGTTTCACAATGTTCCAAACTTTCCAGGGACTAATTTATATTTATGTTCAATAAAATATCTACTAACGATATGTTGTAATCTGGTTAATTAAGTCAAATCCTGATAAATGAAATGATTTTAGGCCTTCATCATTGTAATAATAGAATCAATTTAATTATCAAAGTTGTCTCCTAAACTTTGTCGACTGGCGCTGATTCCAGACACAATCATCGTTAATATTAAATTCACAGGAATTGTTGAGAGGATACCAAGTTTGCGTCGCAAACTGGATGGCACGTTCGCTAAGGCTCTTTTACTATAGCTTTGTTTTGTAAGCGACAGTTTTGAAAACTAAAAGCTATCCTGTAAACGGTTTGAAGGCCAGTAATTGTTGTTGAGAAGTAAATATAATCTGCCACAAATTTTAAGATCAGTGCCTCGTCTTTGGGTGATATATATATATATATATATATATATATATATATACATATATATATATGACAATTATTCGGTTGCCACATTAAGACTCCGAGTTTCGGATGTCGGAGTGCAAACTTGCTCGGGCATCCCTTCAATTATATATATATTATATATTGATAGAAATGGTAAGAGAACAAAAGAATGAAAGAGACATCGATATTATGTAAATAGAGGTATTTATGTGTAAATGTAATATGTGACAACTATTTGGTAGCCATGATAAAACACCGAGTCTCAGATATCGGGATGGATTTCGAACCCGACATCCGAAACTCGGACTTTTATCATGGCTACCGAATAATTGTAACATATTACATATACAGATATATATATATATATATATATATATATATATATATATATATATATATATATATATAAACTTAGATAAACTTAGATATGTTCGACCAATGATTGGTCCAGGCCATGTCTAACTTAATAGCACCACCTGATAGGATTACTTGAATCCTGTTTAAGTCAAGTTTTGTTTATGGTCTATTCAAGTAGTGAGTTTTTGTTGTGTGACTTGTATCCAATTATGGGTGGCTTATCTGGCATTCCTTGAAGGAATCTATCCAGACTCCGTTTAAAGTTGATGGGATCCTTTTCCTCTTTGATCCTTTTCGGGACAATGTTAAATAGGGCAGGGCCTGTTGAGGAAAAGAAATTATGTTGTAGTGTACATATATGCTGCGATCCTGAATTGGGCAGGGGACGTATGGCCCGTGGTCCCAGTCTTGGATGAACCTTGAAGCTAATGTTCAGGTAGTTTGGGCAAAGTTGGCGGTATGTTCTCCACATCGTACAAATGATGTACCGCTCACGGCGACGCTGAAGAGAGCAGAGTTTCAAGGCTTTAAGGTGATCCCAATAATCGAGAGCAGCCATGCCTTCAATTCGTTTAGTGAGTGCCCTCTGGAGTGATTCAATCCTCGAGATGTTTTGTCTTGTATAGGGAGACCACAGTGGGCAGCAGTATTCGAGGTGTGGCCGTACAAAGGAGGAGAAAAATGGTATGATGATACCTTGTTCGCTGGACTGGAAAGTTCTTAAGATCCAGGAACTCATCCTACGAGCTATATCGACCTTCTTGTTGATGTGTGCACTACAACTGAGATCATCATCAACAATTACACCCAGGTCTCTGATATTGTTAGAGGCTGTGAGCGGTTCCCCTGAAGGAAGAGATTATGGCTGTTTTAGTGAGGAATTTCTTCCAGAATGCATCAGCTCAAATTTTCCCTCGTTCAGTTGCATTTTGTTTCTGTCTGCCCATTGACTCACAGCATATAGATTAGACTGGAGTTGAGTTCGGTCTGCTTCTTCATTGACGATTTGCTGGAGCTTAGTGTCATCAGCAAATATTTTCATTTTGCAGTAATGTATGACACTGGAAAGGTCGTTTATGTAGATTATGAAGAGTAGCGGACCCAAGACAGTCCTCTGGGGGACACCGCTGGTGACTTTTGCTGGGCTTGAGTGGACTCCATCAACTACAATATATTGTGTTCTATTCGCCAGGAAATACTTGATCCAGTGTAGAACTTTTCCACGGATTCCAACATTTGCCAATTTTGAGAGTAGGATATTATGGTCTACCGTGTCGAACGCTTTACTGAAGTCAAGGTATATGACATCAGAGTTCGAACCTGTTCCCAAGGCTTTGAGTACATCTTCAATGTGGTGTAAGAGCTGTGTTAGACAGTCCCTGCCACAGCGAAAGCCATGCTGATTTGCATTTAGGAGTTTGTGGGTCTCCAGGAAGTTAGCTATACTTGATCTTAACACTCTTTCAAACACTTTAATGATGTGGGAGGTGAGTGAGATTGGGCGATAGTTGAGTGCGAGGGATCTGTTTCCCTGTTTGAAAACCGGGATGACTGACTGGGATAGAAACTGTTTCGGTATATAACCTGCTTCTAACGAATTTCTCCAGAGGTTGGTCAGAGGGACTGCAAGTTGGTGTCCACATTCCTTCAGGAGACAAGCGGGGAATCTATCAGGGCCTACAGCAGAATAGTGTTTGACCTTATTTATTGCTGCTATGATGTCAGTGGCATATATATATATATATGTATATATGTATGTATGTAGTATGTATGTATGTATGTATGTATGTATGTATGTATGTATGTATGTATCTATAAACCCCCATCATCATTTAACGTCCAAGTTTTATACTAGCATAAGCTGCATGGATTACATGGATTCACTGGCTCCAAAAAGTCCGAGGACCGTATCGTTCTCCATTGTCAACGTTGGCATGACTCCTATGCTTATATCCTCTAATTTAAAGTCAACCACTTTACAGCGTGTACAACTTTTTCTATGACACTACCATGAGTGAGGTCGATATGTAACTTGCAAGATAAAGACTTCGATCGACTTAGTGGCGACAGGAGAAGAGAGTATGCGGCTAGGGAGAGGTTGTAGGATTTGAGAGTGTGAGAGATAGATATAGGGAATATAACGAAGAATAAATGTTGAGGAATAATAAATAGGGGAGACTAAGGAAAGGTAGGTAACCATTATACGAAACGTGTGAGGTTGAGTGACAGATATAGTGAATGGTGGATAAGGGAGAGGAGGACCAATGAATTGGGGAGGGGGATAAGAGTAGGGAATGACCGTCAGAAAAGGAAGAGGTTGAGCAGAATAACAACAGTGGTTCAGTAAGGAAGGAAACGACGTGAGACGAAGAGTGAAAGAGAGATAGATCAAGTATGGTTGAGGTGCTAATCAATGTAAAATATTAATGGAGCGGTTATGAAGGTTTTTTGTAACAAGGGAAATATTTCTGGGTAACCAACTGAGATGTCTATAATTGTAGGAGTAGTTTTGCATAGGTGGGTACTTACTAATCTTCGCTTTTAATAATAAGTTTTAAGAACCCACATCTGGCCTAGAGGCAATATACGGCATGTGATGGTCGAACTAACTGAAAAGTAGTGTACTTGTAAATATTGTTAATATTCACTCTCTGAACGTAAGCAACCAGTAAATTTAAGATTTTAATTATCAAATAAAATAGCTATAAAGGATTTACTGGTGTCCATATTATTGACTTAACTTTATCTTCCATCCATTTTATTGGGGTTAATGGAATAAAGTGCATATCATCAAACTCCTGCTAACATAATTAATGTAGTGATTTAGAAAGAATTGCTAATGAAGTGAAAACACACCTGCAATCAAGAAGTGTCATTAGTATTAATAAGAATTCTTGTTAAGACAGTTAATGTGGGAGATCTCTGAAATTTAACTAGAGTAATAATTGTAGACGCGCATTTTATTCAACACTGCTTCGTGCGACACTTGTTAATTAATTCCATTTTCACCAAGCTTTATGCCCGTCACCAAATATATATTCTTACATCAAAAACAGTTATTCTTATATAAAAAATAATTACAAACGCAATTATTGGGTTGTAAATGACGGATTTGGTATCCTTAAATAATGATGTACAGCAACACAGAAATAGATGTGTCCTATGATTCAATGACGTCATTAATAGCCCAGTATGTTTTCACACATAACATCGATGAAGAGAATTTTCTCCTAAGAATATTTCTGCACCGAAAGGTTTTCTAACGACCACGTGTATACATGAATTCTTTAAGTATGATTATATAAACGTATATTTGATAAATTCTTATATGGGGGTATACAGCGTGGAGTGAATTTGAAATTTGGCGAATATACGAACTACATATTCCGTTCTTGTGATTTTATAATGCTTCCTCAGTGAAGAATAGTTTAACATGTAACTAGATGTAGCCTACCAAGTATAAGCGTAAGGACGGTTGTGTTGATTCAGAAAATCACATTACAACCACACTCTTTTGAGATCAATCTCTCCGCACTGAATTAAATTTCTGTGGCGTCTGTTGTAGCCTGTCTTAGCAAGAAATTACGGCTGGAATGTTCATGGCTGAAATGCATCGGGAACCTGAATACAATGTTCCTAACCACAAACCTATGCCTCGTCTATTTACAAAGATGTGCGTGTTAAATTTACCCATATATATATATATATATAGTGATGATAAAATTTTCATGTTGCGCCTAGCTCTTTAATTATATATTTTATATATATATATATATATATATATACATATACTATATATATATATATAATGTAAAGAACTAGGCGCAATATAATACAATAAAAGGAAACGTTTATCGTCACTAAATATGACTGAGGGTTCTGAAGCTCCGATATTGCTAGAAATGAGAGTTAAAATCTCTTAATGTTGTAAAAAGATCGCAAGGTCATGGTGCGGTTACCTCAACTGTCAGTGTGTATGTATGTAAGAATGCATACATCTTTCAATAATATGTATCAGCACACAATGTTTACAAGGGCTGATCAAACTGAAAAAACTGTTACCTGTTAAACTAAACCTTTTTTTTTTCTGATATGCGTTCTGCACCGAATTACGTACACGTCCTTTCTATTGATGACGTCAGAAATATTGTCAATAGACGAAAAGTCCATCGGATGCTCGTAAACAACGAAGCTAGTATTTACCAAATTTCACCCCTTCAAGCTCATCTCTGGATGCACGCTTAAGGCCAAAACACTTCCTATCCTAATCAATCACCTTAAATAAAAAGAAATAGATCACTTGCAGTTAACTATTACCTTCATGTCACCCCTCAGCATGAAAATATTCGAAAGGGTGCTAATTTAAAAAATTATTAAATAACTCTGCAATAACAATCTTCTAAATTCCAACCAGTGTCAGAATCACTTTTAATGACCTTTTAATAAATTTGAAGATAGCTCGGCTGTTGTATATCTTGCTTTCGGAATGTTTCAAGATTTTTGCCGTAAGTCTTGATTTCAGGAAAATCCAAAACTGTTGCATTATATCATGACTTCAGCAAGGCTTTCAACAAATTCAAGCCCAACATTTTGCTGTTACAATTGTCCATATTTATAGTTAGAAGAAAGCTGCTGTATTGAATTTTAATTAAATACTTCCTGGTAAGCAGAACCCAACATGAAAATCATGCAATCTCCTGAAACCCAGCATACGCCATCAGTGTTGTCTTTCAAGGATTCCTTTTGGGTCAACTCCTCTTTATAGAATACATAAAGAACACTTTAAAATAAAAATATTTACGTGGTTTTACAGAGGTGCTATTTATCCTGTTATTCTAACGTTTGAAAAGGAAAGGCAAAGTAGCTTCCACATTTCGGACAGAAGTCCTTCAGAAAAACAAATAGTATAGAAAGGTGATGATAATGATGGAAGAAAGAAGGAAGTTTAGGGGTCAGGTGGGAATGCGATTCTATGGGAAGGATTTAGAAAGAGAGGAAGAAGTGGGGTGTTGGGTACATGTCTAGAAGTGTATATGTGCAAAGAGATAGGCACAAGGGAAATGTGTGGGCGGTGTGGGGTAGAGGCGATCAGACTGGGGTGAGTGGAGTAGAATGGGAAGTAAATACAGCATGGGTGGCATGGAAAGAGAAAAAGAGAAGAAAAGGATGTATTAGGCGAGAAAAATACAAATAAGAAATAAACGTACAAGTTACAAAGTCGATGAAAAGTGGGAAAAATGATAAAAGAATCTAGGAATAATATCCAAAGTCCAAATAGAAGGATTATATGGAAAGGAGATTAGAACAAGGTTGCTGTGGAGAAATATGAAAGGATTAAAAAGGAGAAAGAATTGTAAAATGGATATAAAAAGTATCGTTATTAAAAAAAGGGTTTTATAAAAACGTTCTGAGAAAAGTTATTTTACACAGATTGATGGGAAATTAATGGCCGACGTGAATGTATTGCTAAAATATAATAGAGATGATAAAGATGGGAAATTAATAGAACCAGAAAAGAATTGCATAGAGGAAGTGGAAACACGTGTTGCCAGGTCAAGTGTCAGTAGAAGGGAAAGTGATCTTAGTGGAGGATTTGTGGAGCGAGAGAGAGAGAGAGAGAGATGCGGAGGGGGAGAGATATGGTTGAGTTTAAGTGAAAAGCGAAACCAGGGAAAATAATTCTCAGTGTGTTAGCGTGTGTTTTTGTGTGTATGCGTGTTTGTATATAATTGCATGCGCATATATATATATATATATATATATATATATATATATGTGTGTGTGTGTGTGTGTGTGTGTGGTGTGTGTGTGTGTATGTATATATAACGGGAAGGTATAGGAAAATAAACAAAAGACGAAGGCAGGTGGAGTACAAACAAACAATGTATAGTATGGCGCTGAGGAATAGAAATAAAACAAGTCTTTTACGTTTCGAGCCTACGCTCTCCGACAGAAAGATATATATATATATATATATATATATATGCACACATATATATATATATATAAAGACCCCCTTCGGTCATGAATGACCATGGGATTGCACCTAGAAAGTTACCCTCCTAGACACAAGTCCGGGCAAGGTTGTTTATGGAAGACCAGCAGTCGCCCATGCATACCGGCCTCCCCTCTCCACGCCACCAGTGTTATCCAAGGGAAAGACAAAGGTCGATACAGCTTGGAACCAGTGACGTCGCAACTCATTTCTACAGCTGAGTGAACTGGAGCAACGTGAAATAAAGTGTTTTGCTCAAGAACACAACACGCAGCTCGCACACATATATATATATACATATATATACATATATATATATGTGTTAGTATGTGTGCTTCTGTGTCCATATATATATATAAATATATGTGCGCGTGTGTGTTTGTGTGTGTGTGTGTGTGTGTGTGTGTGTGTGTGTGAGAGAGAGTATGTGCATGTTTCTGTATATAGCTGAAACACCCCTGTTCTGAAGATTCCCGTCAGTTGTTCAAAGTAGATTTTCTGAGCCTCCAAATTGAATCCCTCTGTTGACAAATCAACAACTCAGTTCATCTTGTGGGCTAAAGATCCATTTTTCCATATTCTCTTTAGTAATTTTTTAGTCCTTTGCATTGACCTTTATATAAACTGCATCCAGTTGTGAGGCTTCAGTTTGGGGATTTGTGGAGTTGTAAGGAGCGTGGAGTCACTTCTTAATTGCCCTTACTCCCAGGTTTCTTCTCAATCGGAACAGTAGTGCTTGTCAGGGTCAAATAGATTTCCCACGGGTAGAGACGGATCCCGTTATTTTTGACAAAGCCGTGGTAAAGACGGATCTTCTCGGAGAAGTTTACTCTGACATAAATTTTTCAACCATAGAATAAGAGTCATCTTGCAATGCATGTCACTGGGACATTTTATGTCAACTGCGAGAGTGTCAAATGTATCGTACTAGCTTTTGTCACTTACATTCAATGGCGTATAGATGTTTTGACTATTGTTTCATTTCTTGATCCGTGGATTGAGATCTGGAGAATTAGGAGGCCAAATGTTTTGAGATGATGTGATCATGCAAATTGCTGGCCATCAATTCTTGTGTCATGTGAGCCTTGTGTGATGGTACAGAATCTTGCTGAAAGACATATGCCCTTCCATTGCATACGCTATTGATTCAAGGCTTAACAACTTTATCCAGAACCTCAATATACGCGGCAGCATTCACCCTAAAGTCTTGTTGAAAAACGTAAGGGGGGATCACATATCCTTCATTGCTAACAACACTCAAAATCATGACATTTGCAGGAAATTCTGCGTCCTTTAGAACTTCAGAAGCGTCTGTACATAGCCATCTGTCATTTCTTTGTTAGTGTTCTGGTCCTGGTCAAAATGTATCTAGTGAGAAAAGCCAAATCACACCATCTTCTGATGGATTTTAAAGTTAGTTCAAAAGTCTTTTGGATCTGATTAAACGGTTTACATTTGTTTTGTTTTTTTTGTTTTTTCTGACATGACTTGACCTCACCGCATCACGTAAGATTTGTATCTGATGTTTTCATGCACAACATTTCAGATTATTTTTTCTGACACACGAAATGTTTTGCAATCGACCTCATTGATTTTCCCGGATATTCTTAAATATTTTGCTCAACTTCTTGAATAAATTCAGGAGCCTTGATAAAATCAGAAGGTTTTGAATTTTTTTTTAATACACTTCTATTTTCTTTCCCTAACTCACCGAAACTTGTGAACCAAAGATCTTGCAGCTTTCAGAAAACGAGAAACTATTAAATCACCATGTTTAGCTTTCACAGCCACAATTAGAGCAAGCCTTTTCATTTAATTAGCAAGCATAGGGCCTGTCATTGTCATTTTCTGAAATAGAATTTCAGTGAAAATTAGTCAAATAGAATGGTTAAAAAAGCATGCGTCCTCAAATACTCTCCGCACCCTGTATATATATTATATATACATATATATATATATATATATATATATATATATATATGTTTACTGATCTGTTAAGGCAAGGAAGTACCCCATCCAGTGAGCGATAAATATTATTTGTTATACACGGCTTTACAATATGAGGTACAATTAATTTTTTGTCATTTAAGATGCAAAGCACATAATTAAAATCTAAGTACGTGTCTTAATAGCAACACAATATTGGTAGCTCTTATTTTAATACAGGGTATATTAAATACTGTGTATGTGTGTGTGTTTGTGTTTGTGTGTATGAAGGTACATTGACTTAGTGTTCAGAGTGTTGCACTCAGAGTTGCATGATCGAATCTCAGACTATCAGAGCACTGGATTACTGAGAAAAATACTTGAGCAATGCACATGAAATAATCTGCAGGAAACCAAAAAAACAAATAGGACACGGTATGGGGCGTATAACAGTTGAGCAAAATTTTTATTTTTTATTTTATGATGAAAGAATTCTAATAACAAATTACTGGAGGCAAACTTTGATTCTATTAAACAACCTTCGTCTTTTAAATTAACTTATGCTCCAGGCACCAGCTTAATAACGATGTTTGTTTTACCAAATCCATCATTGCTTCTGAAATTAATTGAAACAAAGTGAAAATTTTCAGCTGAAAGTTTTCAATGAGGGAGTAAATATTTTTCCAAATATTCTCCACTCCTCCAAAATTTTAGAAATAAATATGAATAAATTCATCTTGTTTTTCTATAAATTAATGAATTAAAAAGTGTTTACTAAATATCTAAATCTATAAAATAATAAATGATATATATATATATATATATATATATATATATATATATATTATATATATATATATATATATATATATATATATTAAATTCAGCTTAACTTGAAAGTCAACAAAGTTTGAATTAGAAGCGTTGAGATGTACTGAAAGATACAGGCAAGGAAGTAATTTTATTCTCAAACGCAGGATTGTGATT
>NC_043001.1:3712659-3722659 GCF_006345805.1 Octopus sinensis | reverse complement strand
GAAGTTTGTAGTGAATGTTCCCTTCGTCTGGTGTGGCTTTGTAGGAAGAAGCTTTCTTGCCAACAACATGGCTTTAGGTTCAGTTTCACTGTGTGGCACCTTGGGCAAGTGTCTTCCACTAAAGCCTCAGGACAATTTGACTCCTGCAAGCCGATTTGGTAGATGAAAACTGAAAGAATCCCATTGTGTGTGTGAGTGTGTATTTGTTTTTGTTTTTATGTTTGTTCTCCCACCATCACCACCTGACAGCCAGTGTCGGTATGTTTACATCCCCATAACTTCTTAGTTCGGCAAAAGCAACCACCAAAACAAAACAAAAGAAAATAAGTCCTGGGGTCGGTTCATTCAGCTAAAATACTTCAAGATGTGCTTCAGCGTGGCCAATTTCTAATTACAAGTGAGAGAAAGATAATAGAAAGTTCAACAAATCATTAGTTGCCATTCCACATAGAAGAGCTGATAAGCTTCTAGAAGCATCTGGAAGAAATCAATCCGACTTGTCTCCTCCAAAACGGAAATATCTCTCGTGTCACAAGGTGAACAGGAAGTATTTTGGTATGTTTCCGGAAAGATCTTTTGTTGAAATTTTAATCTCTCCTTCCTCTTCTGACCATGACAATCACCACAGTCCTCAAGAATTCATACCAATAAGATATGCAAACAAATACTTTTCACTTTGAATGTCTGACCCCGTCTTGTTCTACTTTAACTCGTTAGAATAAAGATGATCCAGTTTGTCAATTTCAGCTGTTTGCTATTTTGATTTATGTATTGAACGCTTGTCAGACATATGTGTTTCATATAATGAACTCATTTGCATAATACAACTTCTTCGTTTTTAGTGATGTGTTCATTAACTTGATACTGATTGAAATATTGACTGTTTGTCACAAGTTTCTGTTTTCTATAATGAACTCATTTACATAACACAACTTCTTCGTTTTTACCGAACGGCTCAATTCTGATTGAAAATATTCCGATTTCTCATTTTTGATGTAACCATTGAAAAGACTCTTTATACATTTATAATATTTCTGTCATCGAAGTAGAATGTAGGTCATTGTTGTTATTCTTTAGACCAGGTCAACCCTGATTGAGTGGATTAAAGAGTTACAATCATTCAAAATATGACCATCTTGTCTTTTCAGACACAGTGTATGTTGGACTACATTGTCTCATGTGTTATTCATTCAATTTACAGCTTGTTGGCTATGATTTAAGAGAAGGCTGGTTTCTATTTCTAGGATGTAAAGCAGCCCTTTGTGTGTTCTTTCACCAGCTCATATGATGGTTATGTGAAGCTGCTCATTATTAAATACATCAAATCACATTCGAGCGTGACCGTTGCCTGGGCCACAGATTGGTTCCCGTACCAGTGGCACCTGAAAAGCACCATTCGAGCATGATCAATTCCTGCGTTACCGGCACATGTGCTGGTGGCACGTGAAAAACAACATTCGTGTGTGCTCATTGGCAGTGCCGCCGGATTGGCTCTCGTGCGGGAAGCACGTAAAAAACACCTTTTGAGCGTGGTCGTTGCCAGAACCACCTGACTAGCCCTCGTGCCCGTAAAAACTCCCACTACAATCTCAGAGTGGTTGGCGTTAGGAAGTGCATCCAGCTGTAGAAACTTTGCCAGATCAGATTGGAGCATGGTGCAGCCTCTGGCTCACCATCATTCATCAAACCGTCCAACCCATGCCAGCATGGACAGCAGACGTCAAACGACGACGATGATGATGATGATGATGATGATGATACATAAATATATATACGATGATAATGATGATGATGATGATGATGATGATGATGATGATGATGATCAAAGATGGTGAGCTGACAGAATTATTAGCAAGCCGGGAAAAATACTTAGCGGCATTTTGTCTGTGTCTACATTCTGAGTTCAAATTTCACAAGGATCATCTTTGCCTTCCATCCTTTTGGAGTTAATAAAATGGGTGCCTGTTGAGCACCGGTATTTTTGTAACCAACCCACCCTTCCCAGAACATTCTGGCTTTCTTCCAGTATCTGAAACTATTATTAAAGACATCAACGAATGTGTACATCAGAGATGACTGTACACTTGTAGTGTTTTAAGGTCACTACTGGTCAGTGAAGATCATATTGGACTGGATAAAACTTATTTGCCAGAAGATCTGCAATTTGTCCAGGCATGCAAGTCACCCCATTCGTCATCATCAAATTAATTCATGATGTCTGTGTGTCTGTTTGTCCCCCGACCATCGCTCGACAACCGATGCCAATGTGTTTACATCCCTGTAACTTAGCGGCTCAACAAGAGTGTCGAATAGAATAAGTACTAGGCTTACAAAGAATGAGTCCTGGGGTAAATTTGTTCGACTAAAGATGGTGCTCCAGCATGGCTGCAGTCAGTCAGATGAGTGAATGAAATAAGACACAGCTTGGCACCAGTCTTATTGCTGGTCTTGCTCTCGGAATAATAAAAAAAAAGCAGGAACACACCCTGCCAGACACTCTAGTAATTCTAGCAATCTTCCATCCTGATTTGGCATCCTTTTAACAGCCCTAAAGAGTTGACAAGAGCAAGATTAGAACTCAGATTATTAGAGAGTTAGAACAAATATCTTGTAGTCATCTAAACATGTGTGGCTGTGTGGTAAGAAGCTTGCTTCCAAATCACATATGGTTAGAGTTTCAGTGCCACTGCGTGACACCTTGAGCAAGTGTCTTCCATTAAAGTATTGGGAGAACCAAAGACTTATAATAAGATTTCGTAGACAGAGAAAGGAAATACCTCTGTCATATATGCGTGTGTTTGTTTGCGTCTGTTCGTCCCCAACACTGAGAAGGGGACGTTCAGTGTTGGTGTGTTTATGTCCCTATAATTTAGCACTTTGGTATAAAAGAGACAATTACAATAAATAACAGGCTTCAGAAGAGAAAACTGGAATAGTTAATTCAAAACAAAGTTCGTCAAGGCGGTGCCCCAGCATGGCCACGGTCTTAATGATTGAAACAAACTAAAACACTGGTTGGCAAGCGATGGCGGGGGAACAAACGCACACAAACACACAAAAGCACATACACATGCACACACATACACACACACACAAACACACATACGTCCTTCACATTGTATGTTGATTTCAACAACTACTACCAACTACTACTACTACTACTACTACTACTACTACTACTACTACTACTGCAACTACAACTACTCCTACAACTACACTTACTACTACTCCTATTACTATTGCTACTACTACTACAACTACTACTAATATTGTTATCACTACTGATACTACAACTACAAGTGCTGCTGCTAATAATAATAATAATCCTTTCTAAGATGGGCACAAGGCTTGAAATTTGAGGGACGGGCGTAGTCGATCACATCGACCCCAGTACGCAACTGGTACTTAATTCATCGACCGCGAAAGGATAAAAGCAAAGTCGACCTCAGTAGTATTTGAACTTGAAACATAGCAGCAGACAAATTATTGCTAAGCATTTTGTCCGGTGTGCTAACGCTTCCGCCAGCTTACCTCTCTGCTGTGTGGTGGCAATCATCCAGTGCTTGATGTTGGAATGCTTTCATTCTTAACAAAGGGAATCATTCAGTCTGTCTCTCCTCTAAAATATTATTGATAAAGTGGTTGTTGTTGCTGTTGTTGTTGTTGTTGTTGTTGTTGCTATTGTTGTTGTTGCTGCTATTGTTGTTGTTGCCATGGCCTTCTTTGTTCCGTTCTCCTTTCCTTTCTTCTTGCATCAATTCTTTAAAGAACAAAACAAAACATATTTCCACAAGGAATTAATTACTCCACCTCCACAACTAGCTGCATCAATAACAACAACAGGAGCAGCAGCAGCAGCAGCAGCAACAACAACAACAACAACAACAACAACAACAACAACAACAACAACAACAACGACAACAGCAGAAGAAGAAGTATTAATGTAGCAAGAATCTGTATTTTATTGCTTTAGGAGACCAGATTTGTCAACTGTGAAATGATTCTTCCACTCAAAGCAGTAAAATGCACTTTTACGAACCAACAAAGAATCCATTATGTGGTCATTCTATCTGCTAGAAACAACAACGATGTCACCCTCAAATCATACCCAGCTATTATAAATAAAGGAAGAGCATATTCAATAATGTTGTTCTCTCTATTGCGAATAAAAGTGAGATGGGTTACGTTTGGGTTCTTTTGATCACAGATTGGCTTAACTGGATTGACCTAGGGCTAAAACATAACAGCAGTAGATTTGTGCATGGTACTATTCTATTCCAAACTTAGATTGTTCGGAATTCTTACAACGTCTGCTAAACTCAAAAACTATGAATTTACCTACCCACACATACTTTAAACAAGAATGTATCAATACCGACAGATGACAACGTGTCTCTAAAAGAAATGGAGAAACTCTCAAAATACAAAGACCTGGAAATAGAGGTAACTAGAATGTGGAATCTAAAAACAGAAACAATTCCTATCATAGCAGGTGCATTAGGCATGATAAAAAATATTCAAACAAATACATAACAAAAACACCAGGACTTACAAACACATATAACATACAGAAAATTGCAGTACTAGGCACTGCACACATCCTACGCAGAACACTTTCCATACAATAACCATCAGAGCATCACAACAAATCGCAGCACATACGTAAGGCACACAGAGCTGCGCTCGGTAGTGAAGAGAAAGCACACTATAACACTTAAACTACTGAATAATAATAATAATAATAATAATAATAATAATATAACAATGATAATAATAATAATAATAATAATAATAATAATAATAATAATAATGATAATAATAATAATAATTATTATAATAATAATAATGATAATATTTATATATATGTATATATAATATAGCCACTAAACACGTGGCGTTATTCTACCAAATATATACGTTATATTTATTATTTTGCACATTACTTAATCATCGTTATATGTTTTATCTTATATTTAATCTTTCTAAAATACGTGATTTTTGTAAATGGTATAATTTAATTTTTCATTATTGAATTGATAAAAGGCTTTTTTCTAATTTTTATATATATATATATACATATACATACATACATTCTGATGTATTTGGGGAAAGCCATTCTTTTAATGCCTTATAATTTAAAACACTCACTGGTAAAATTTCCACTTATTTCCATTATTTTTTCTAAAATTTTCGTTGCATCTTGCAACCTTTTCAATAGTTGTTGTCAGTTATTCACACTGCATTCTTGTTTTTTGTCTGTGCGCATGTGTGTGCGTCAGTTTGTGTGTGCATGCTCTTGTATGTATGCATGTGTGTATGCATGTATGTGTATATATATATATATGTGTTTGTGTGTGTATGTGTGTACGTATGTATTCTGCATATTCACGTGTTTGTGTGTTTGTGTTTGCATTTTTTTATGTATGCGTGTTTGCATATATGTGTGTGTATCTCTGTCTCCTTGTGTGTGCATGTCTGAGTGTGTGTGTGTGTGTGTGTGTGTGTGTGTGTGTGTGCGTATGGGATTTTGCAAGTAAGAACTGAGGTTGTTTGTATGGATGTGTATCTCCATGAATATATATATATATAGAGAGAGAGAGAGATAGAGAGAGAGAGAAAGAGAGAGGGAGAGAGCTAGTATAAATGAGATGCAGTTTGGGTTTCTAGCAGATAGAAGCACGACTGATACTATATTCCTGGTAAGACTTCTGCAAGAGAAATTCCTAGCCAAAGATAGACATCTGTACTCGGTCGGTACTTGATCTATCAATCATTTTTCTGTTAAAGCACTAAGCTATGGGGAAATAAATAAACCAACAATAGTTGTAAAGCAGCCACAAACACACACACATACTCAATATCATACATGATAGGCTTCTTCCAGTTTCCATCTACGAAATGCACTCACAGGTCTTTGGTTATTTGAAGGCTGTAGTGGAATACTGTAACCAAAGACACTTGGCCTAGATACCATGCAGTAGGACTGAATCCAGGACCATGCGGCTGTGATTCAAACCTTTCATTCCACAAACTTAAATGCATCTATATAAAAAAACAAATGTGCGCACCAGGAGTCGATCCTGGGATTGGTTGATTGGAAGTCAATCCACACACACACACACACACAGACACACACACACACACACACCTAGACTTCGATTGCGTTCTGTTTGAGTTAAAGTTTTGCGGGTCCACCAGACAAACCCAACTGATCAAATGTCAGAAGAGTAATGGATTTGAGACAAACTGAAGCTGGTTTCTTATGTCAGCCGTTTATCACTCCACTCAGGTGTTTATGCAAACGAAGTGACCGCAGCTATTTTCTTTATTCTTTGTCCCACATGCTGAGAACCCTCAGGAGCCATAAGCACAACTTCCTTTTTAATGATTAACCCCCACTAAGAGTGAAATAGGTATTGTTATTAAGTGTCTATTTGCCATCAGATCCCAGGAATTCTAATTATGTTTCATGGTTCGCAACCTCAACAGCAAACTGTCATATAACGCAATCTATGTTTCAACTGACCAACGGAGGGGAAGGGCGCATAGTTTGGCCCATGCCCTCTCTAGACCTACCTTCCAACCAAGCCGTATTTGAAGGGCAATTGGGCTTATCTAGTAGGTTTTTAGGGCGGTAGTAAGCAATTGGTTCCTCAGTATCAAGAATAATAAACATGCAATTTCAAACAATTGAATATCTTCGATTTATTGTTTAGCATAATTCAAAGACCGAATGTAAAGATCCAGAATAACCACCAGAGGGCGTGATAGGCTCCAAATAATCCACTTCCTAAGTATCACAAATAATAATTATTATTCCTAATTTAGGTACAAGACCAGAAATCTGTAGAAGAGGCAACTGGTTTTGATCAAACAGACTGCAATTCTTCCCTGGTATTTTATTCTATCGATCTTCGGAAACTCAAAAGCAAAACTGACATTGGCAGCATTCAAAAGCAGAACATGAAGTGGCGTGACTAAATAGCACCTGGCATTTTGCCTACTGCTCTACCGAATCTGCCCAGTCCACTGCCTTTATAAATATAGTACCTATCAATCATTTCTAAAACCAACTGACTGACTGGAATGCTCAGCTTAATAGCCATTTACTTGATGGTTGAAATAGGTTGACATTTTATGACCAGTGTGTGCATCAAACAGAATTATGTGTCAATGTATTTTAGTAATAAAGTACAACAGCAAATACAAACAAAAACAAACTTCACATACATCGAAGTTGTATTTCTTTTACCATCAACACCACCACCACCGACATCGCTACCAACTCTGTTAGTATTCCTTAGTCCCTGTCACCATGGACACCATTACCACTTTCCATCATACGAACTTCATCTCTGCCACCAGCAGCATCATCAACATCATCATCATCATCATGTCTATCGCCCATACAACTACAAAAACCCCACCGCCATCACTATACCATCTTCATCCTACCATCACCTCTTTCACTGCCACTACCACTGCCCCTATTGTAGTCACACTGGCCTCAGTATGATTTGAACTCTGAACCAAAGCACCAGAGCAAATACTGTAAAACATATCTAGTCCACCCTAATAGCTTTGCCCATCTACTGCCCTGATCATATTGGTTTCAAATTTTAGCACAAGGCCAGTAAGTTCATGGGAGGGGGGATAGTCGATTACATTGATCCTAGTGCTCAACTAATACCCATTTTATTGACCCCTAAAGGATGAAAGGCAAAGGTGACCTCGGCAGAATTTGAACTCACAAAGTAAAGAAAGCTGTTAATCATTTTTGCCTGATGGGCTGAAGATTCTGCCCTGGCAATATTCTTTGACTGTGGCCATGCTGGAGGACGAACAAATTGCCCCCAAGACTTATTCTTTATAAGAGTGGTACTTATTCTATCGGTCACTTTTATCGAACCACTAAGTTACGGGAACGTAAACACACAACATCAGACACACAAATATATGCATATATATATATATATATATATATATATATATATAGTTGCCTCAAGTGCCGCACAGTGAGACTGAACCTGGAACCATGTAGTTGGTAAGCAAGCTACTTACCACGTAATCATTCTTGCGCCTATCAATAATAATTATTATTTAAATTTTGCCGCGAGGCCAAAAATAGTAAGAGATGGGTGGTAACTCAATTATAGCAAGTTTAGTGCTTGACTGGTGCCTCTTTTAGAATGCTGAAAGGATTAAAATCATTGTTGCATTTGAACTCAGAAAATAAAGAGCCAAATGAATTGTCGCTTACCATTTTGTGCTTGTCGTGCTAACAATTCTGCCAGCTCACGGCATCATCATCATCATCATCATCATTTAATATATGTTGCCCATACTGGCATGGGTTGGACCGTTTGACCAAGGCTGGCAACTCTGGAAGGCTGCAGCAGACTCCAGTTTGGTTTGGTATGGTTTCTATGGCTGGATGCCCTTTGTAATGCCAGCCACTCTCAGAGTGGAATGGGTGCTTTTACATGTCACCAGCACATGTGCCATTTGTGTGACACCAGTGTCTGCCACGACTGCAATATTACTCGGCTTGATGGGTTTTCTTCTCAAGCATGACATCATGGCAAAGGTCTTGGCCATTGCCTCCAAGAAGCCCAACATTCGAAAGGAACTCAGCCACATTGCCTACGTGTGGCCCAATGCTTGAAAGGTACGTTTTACGTGCTAGTTACGTGACACCAACATCAACCACGACTACGAGTTCACTTGGCTTGATGGGTTTTCTCAAGCACAGTATATCGCCAAAGGTCTCAGTCACTGGTCATTGACTCTGCGAGGTCCAAATTTCGAAGCTGCACATGAGCAGCAATTTCAAGGAAAAGCATAAGTCAATCACATTGATACCCGTACTCGATTGACTCTTCATTTCATCCCTCCCCAATCAAACGAATGAAAGGAAAAGTCAACCTGTATAGGATTTGAACTAGGAATATAAAAAAGATTGAAGAAATAAATCTAAGAATGTTGTCTTGTCCCTCTAACCGTCCTAAAACAGACGACACATTAGATACACCAATGTCTGAACAAAAAGTCACACTATGTTACTTTAACTCTCTCAGTAATAATTACAAGGATAATCTCAGATTAGAGATGTTTCCCGATTCATTCTCTCGTGTTTGGTGTTCAAACACCATTCAACATCCTTAATGGAATCTGTTATTAATGGAGGATAAAGGTTACTGGAACGACGTTGTGAAGCACTTTGTCCCTCTGGCCGTTTCACCATTGCATTTGTGAATCCTTTTCACACACACACCAAACAATGGCTGACCATTCCGGCTATTTGGTTTCCTGGAATGATTTTTGTCTTTTTTTCTTTTAATGTATTTACTGTTAAATGATAAATATGTTCCGTGTCTTGTCAGTTGTCCTCATGATCACATCTGTGGCAAATTGGTGTTTATAATGATTCATTATCATACTACTACTACTACTACTACTACTACTAATAATAATAATAATATAATAATAATAATAATAATAATAATAGTAGTAGTAGTAGTAGTAGTAGTAGTTGTAGTAGTAGTAGTAGTGGTAGTAGCAGTAGTAGTAGAAGTAGTAATAGTAGTAATAATAATAATAATAGTAGTAGTAGTAGTAGTAGTAGTAATAATAGTAATAATAACAAAAAGAGAAAGAAGAAGAGGAAGAAGAAGAACAACAACAACAAATGACAACGACAACAACAACAACAACGACAACAACAGTAACAAAACAACAACAATAGCAACAAAGATATTGAGGGGAAACAAAATCTCAGCACCAGTAACTCTCCTCCTTCCCTTTTTTCTTTTTCTTCCTCCTACCCTTCATCGCTCTTCTCTTACTCAACCTCTCCTCCTCCTCCTCCTCCTCCTTCTCCTCCTTCTCCTTCATTACCTTTATTGATTTTGTTCTTTCTAAATAAAACACCACCACCGCCGCCGACGCCGTCCCTGCCATCACCGCCACCACCATCGCCAACAACATTGTCAATGTCATC
>NC_043001.1:3707659-3710159 GCF_006345805.1 Octopus sinensis | reverse complement strand
TACATATATGTTTATATATACTAGCTGACATACCCGTAATTCCCAGGAAAGCGGCGATTATCCCTTTGTTCCGTTCTCGTAATTGTTTCACTAATCCAATAACAATGATACAAAGTATGTAGCCCTTAAAACGGTTTTTGTGCATTTACTGAGAATACTCAATTGCCTTACACAGGATCTTGTTATTAGGAATTCTCAAAAAGTTATGAATACCCGAATTGTGAAGTCATTTATGTAATAACATGAAATTAGTTACCTGATAGTAAGAGTTCAAATAAAGTAGCACCAAATAGAGCTTTAAAGCATTCCCGGAGTATATAGAAATTAGGAGGATATACTAATAAGGTATGTATACTAAAATCGTGAAGCATGTTACGTAATAGCAGGCTAATCAGATATGAGATAACAATTCAAAGTAAATAACTCTGAAAAGGGCTTTTGTGCGTTTCCAGAGAATATTACCCTCAGCGGCGCTAGTGTTGGTATATTCGTGAAAAAGTCACTCACCGAAATAAGTGGTTCTATTGTTTAGGAAAATACTATTTACTTGTTTAAGGGTTCTACAGGATAAAATGTGAAAATAACTAACAGTGCAAATACTAAGAAACAAGCATACTCAATTTCATTTTTACCAAATAATCTAGGAAAATGAATGGGTTATTTCCCTTCGATATATATATAAGGATACGTTCAAGGGGCTCTATTATCGATGTTTTAAACAATCTGAGTATACCATGAGGTTCCCAGACATGAGTTCTACTCACACGTCAAGCTTCATAAAAATCGATAAAACTATGTACACATACACACCCACAGACAGAATGTATATATATATATACCGTAATGGTGCACCACATTCATTGGTGACAATCATTAGAAAATCTCTTATATATATACATACATGCGTACTTACATAGATATATTCATACATACATTATCATTAAGGCTGCCCCCTCGTTATCGAGTATGGCCATTGCACGAAGAAGCCTAACTGTTACTGGTGCTGTGATCGAATGTGACTTTTTAGCCCAGCTAAAGATCTACAATGTCTTGTACAAAATTGGCAACTAAAACCATTACCGGTAATAGCCGGCTGTAGTTGTAAGTGGGCTTCATGTACCTTTGCATGTCGTTTAAGTCCTCCTGCCGAATTACACTCTCTTCCACATGCCTCACAGATATGATTAGTATGGTGTGTAAAACCACCACCAGGGGCCTTCAACAACAATTTTAGCTCTGTGAATTGATGTATTAACATGATGGATATTTGCGATTCCCTACGAAATAGCTCCGCAACCATAGGATGAATTTGATCAAATGAAATGTTTAAATAGTCTTGACTATTTAATTCTGCCATGTAGAAAAACCATTTGGCCTGAGAAGTTCCAAGATGCAGCTCCCCAGATCAGCACAAATCCTCCTACATGTTTAACATTTGGAAAAAGGCGGTCTGGGTCAAATACTTCTTTTCGCACTCTTCACACGCACCCTCAGCCGGTGGGTGGAAAAAAGGTAAAGGATGTCACGTCCGAGAAAATAAAATTCTTCCACTGCTCTAGGGACCACTACTGTAGGTTTCTACCCAACTCTAGATGTTTTGCAACGTTTATTTTGAAATTAGTAATTTTCTAATTGTAGCCCTCCCATGAAATCCGAATTTGTGCAGCTCCCGGAGAACCGTTTTTGTGGAAACTGGGTTCTCGAGATGGTCATTAAGCTCTATAGTAATTTTGCATTTTTGTGATCCTTTCTAACAATTCGCGTAAGAGTCCGACGGTGCTGAAAGTTTTGGTTTCCTCCCAGCGTTTTGTTTCAATGAGGAGGTTTTTCCCACTTTCTCGAAGGCTGTCATTACTTTCGAGACAGTACTTCTTGATACACCAAACATTTAGGCTGTTTTCGTTACGCTAGCACCTGCCATACGAGCGCCAACAATTTCATCACTTCGAAAGTCCGATAGAGCTGTCATTTTAATGAACTTTGATGAATAAAACTTTAACGAATAAAAAATGTAATCCATCAAATGGGCGATACATAACAGTTAATGTACTTAAGAATTCTAAATTCAAAGTTGCAGAGTTTTAAACACATCTCACGATATAAAGATATGTACTGAACATGAGAGATTGCCTGGCGATACAATGACTGTTATATAAATCATACAATTTATTGTATCTCTAAAGCATGAGACTATTAATATATCTTTTGTAAGCTGTGTGTTTGAGTGTGCGTATATATATATATATATTATATATATATAATATATATATATATATATACATATAATGGAGAAATTATACAAAATGTATAAGTGGATGATGAGTAAAGCCCCGGTACGGTTCCAATTACCTGTTATTATCCGTAGAGGGCACGAACTTCATATATATATATATGCGTGTGTGTGTGTATAAATACATATATATACATGTGTAAAAATATAGGCATACAAATATATATATATATATAAATATATATGTATATATGCACACACAAGCACATG
>NC_043001.1:3700746-3707559 GCF_006345805.1 Octopus sinensis | reverse complement strand
ACACAATAGTGGTAAAGTTAGGAAGGAGTGGCGTAGGGGAAGAAAATGAAGAAGAAGAAAGAGAAGGGCGAATGAGAAGGAATGTAGGTAGTATGATAGTTGTAAGGTGTTAAATGGTCAAGTGATCTAAAATTGAATCGTTATGGATTATAGCAGTGATTGGGAGTGTTTTCTAATGGATACCTCGGAATCTCTTGAGTGTATCATTTTTAATATTTGCGTGTGTGTTTGTGTTATTCTGAGGCCGTGGTCGATATGTCGTTTGTTGTAGACGCGTTCAAAAAGGGTCTGGATTTTGTAATAATTTCACGAGCAGGCTGTTCCGTTGGTCGGATCAACTAGAAGCCTCGTCGTCGTAACCGACGGAGTGCCACGAATATGCGTGTAAATCTTTGCAAAATAAGTTTAAAATGGAAACTTTTTCAATAAAGAGATATTCAAATGTGAACACGGTGAACTCTGTGTCTCGTAGATCAGATGACTCACAATCAATATCGATGGTCGGATGTAGGTGTTCGTCTTCTTTTATACTAACAACATCAGCAATGGGGGGTTGGGTGGAGGAGAAGGTTAGGAGAAGAGGATAATAGAACTATGATGGTGGTGGTGGTGGTGGTGGTTGCGGGAGTTATGATGATGATGAGGAGGAGGAGGTGGAGGAGTGGAAGGAGTATGACAATGCTGAGGAAGAGAATGATGAGGATGAAGATGATGATGATGATGATGTGATGATGATGATGATGATGATAACGAAGGTGAGAATGATGATGGGGAAGAGAATGGGCGGGGGGAGATAGATGATGATAATGAAGATGTTGATGATTAGGATGTGGTGATAGTTGTGGTAGTGGTGATGATGATGAAGAGGCGGTGGGGGAAGAAGAGGAGGAGAAGGAGCAGGAGAACAAGGAGGGGAGAATGAGGGAGATGATGAAGTTGACGATGATGGTGATGAGTAAGATGAAGATGATTATGATGTAGATGATAATGATTATGATGTGGTAATATTGGTGGTGGTGATGATGCGGAGGTGGTGGTGAAGGAGGAGGAGGAGGAGAAAGAGGGCAAGGAGGGGAGAATGAGGGAGATGATGGTGATAATAATGGGGTGATGATGGTGGTGATGATGATGGTGATTTCGATGTTGACGGTGATGGAAGTGGTGAGAGTAATGATGATGGCGATGGTGATGGTGAAACGGTTGCAACAAACCTGGAAGGATTTGTAATGATGGTTGTGGTGGTGATGGTGTTAGTGGTGTTGTTGTTGTTGGTGGTGGTGGTGGTGTTGGTGGTGGTGGTGTTTTTGTTGTTGGTGGTGGTGGTGGTGGTGTCGGTAGTGGTGGTGGTAGGGCCAGTATACCAAATGACAACCGTAACAGGATGTTGGTTGTGCTGTACATAGTTTAAAATCTACAAACATAAAAATACAAAAGATTAATAATATTTTCTAAACAGGGACACAGCTACAACTACTGCTGCTGCTGCCACTACTGGCATTGATGAAGCTGCTGCTGCTGATGATGATGATGATGATGATGAGGAGGAGGAGGAGGGGGGAGGATGGTGATGGTGGTGGTGGTGGTGATGATGATGATGATGAGGAGGAGGAGGAGGAGGAGGAGGATGGTGATGGTGGTGGTGGTGGTGATGATGATGATGAGGAGGAGGATGGTGGTGGTGGTGGTGATGAAGACGTCGGCGACCAAGACAACGGCAATGATAGCAATGACAATAAGGACAGCAGTGATGAAGACAATTCTACTTGGCAGCTCTCGATACAGGTGACTATGGGAACCCATACATACAAACAATAGCAGCAACGTGAATGCTTATTGACGGTGTGGGCGATGGTGACGATGATGATGATGATGAAGATGATGGTAAAGATGGAGTGGATGAGGAGGAAGAGGTGGACGTGGGAGATGCCATTGGTGTTTGTAGTGTCAAGATAGCACAATAATATTGATTTTCCTCATGGTGATCATTAAAGATGCCATAATGATGGTGATCATTGTATCATTGATGATAATAACGATAATAGCGATGATGATGATGATGATGATGATGGTGGTGGTGGTGGTGAGCTTGTCCTGTTATATTATTATTATTATTATTTGGTTTTGTTTTCCATTGTCGTCCATATCTTTCATCGAAACCTATTTTGTTCTTCTTAAGGGATAACTAATTATATGTATTATACTTAGAACAATTAAAACGCCATCTTAAATACTTCCTTCTTCTGTCTTTCTCTCTTCCTTCCGTCTTCTCTCTTCAAATGCTTCTTTCTTCTTCTTCTTCTTCTTCTTCGTCTGTCTTCTTCTTCTTCTTCTTCTTCTTCTTTTCTTCTTCTTCTTCTTCTTCTCGTTATGATTAATATCATCGTCGTCGTCTCCATCGTTATTATTATTATTTTTACTATTTTACTATTAAATAATAATCTAATTATTCACAATATTTTAATTATTACTATTTTGCATATATCATTAATGTTGTTGTTGTTGTTATCCTTATCATCATGATTACCATTATTATTATCTTTATTGTTTTTATCATCATCATCATTATCATCATCATCACCATCACCATCGCCATCACCATCATCATTTATCCTCATCATCATTATCGTTATCATCATAGGACATACTCATTTGTTAATTTTAGCAGCAAAACTAAAATTCCTTAGTTCCCCCTTCATGGATGACCGTATCACGTCAATCAACTCATTGTTTTTTTAGCATCACAATGTCTATATTATTCCCATTCATTGGTCCTTATTTTTTTATCTTCCTTACCTTCATCATTTTATTGTTTTCCTCGTCCATTTCTGGTGTTACCTACAATTGCGGAGGATCTGTGTGTGGTTTTATGGTTTCATTCAGAAATTTATATTGCAATTAAATGATTTCAGGCTTCCTTCCATCTCCCAGCACCTCCAGTATTTGTCTTCTATCTTCGCCGGGGGTTCACAGAAACCATATGAGTTCTAACTTCGGTCCTTTTATATAACAAAGGGGATGTCATGCTTGGTGTGTGAGAGGCGGTAGGGGTTAAGTTCCATATGGAACTGGGAGTTTGTGGGATTCGAGGAAACACAAGTGGAGAGGCTGAAGATGGGATGTCGACCGAAACAGTAATGACAAGAAAATTAAGCTGTCAGACATAGAGAGGGAAGAAAAGAGATGGCAAAGCATATATACGTATGTGATTATATACATGTGAATATATATATATATATACGTATAAATATAGGAATACAAATATAGATTTGATAATACAAAGTGGAAAAAAGAACTCAAAATGTAAGTATAATATGTATTTTTGTTTTTAATTTTAAGTGGCAGAAGTTACAAAGCCGCACATGGGCTGATATAATTTCAGAGTTTGTATTAAAAGACATAACTCTAATTTAAATCCAGTGTCCTTATATATTTACGAAGGGGAGACAAATACCCCTATTGTCTCCCCTTCGTAAATATATAAGGACACAGGAAATGTGTCGACGCCGACAGGAAGCGTCGATGCTTCCTAGGGCTAAACAGCAGTGGTATAATTCCTTTACTGTCACATTAAGTTGACAGTATACAACCACTATAATTTATTTATTATCTATAATTCGTAGAAAAAAATGAATATGAAACTAAAGCGTATCGCATGGAGTTTTGTTTAAAATTCGATATAGACTTCAACATTCGCCACCAGTTTCTCAAGCCACCTGTAAACACGCATCAATTCATTTCATCTGGAAGTCTTACGGTCACGTTATGTTGACAGTATACAACCACTATATCGCTCCACCACCGTACATATCTCTATGAGGTATTTAGAACTTTAATATTTCTGAATAAATAAATTGTAAGTATTCTAAAATAGGGAGTTACTTTTCAATTACCCTGCATATACCTTAGAAAAGTATAAGATAAATACATATGTGTGTGTGTATATATATATACTATATATATATATATATATATATATATAATACACACAGATATAAATATGTATTTATGTATGTATTATATATGTATATATATATATATATGTATGTATATATATATATGTATGTATATATATATATCTATATATATATATATATATATATTATATATATATATATATAATATATATATATATATTATATATATAATATATATATATATATCACATACTCAACTAGACTATTAAATGTTGTTCTATGGCACTGGTGACAATGCACATGGTATCCTTTTGTTTTCAAAATGATGCCAGTCTCCTGGCGAGGAAATCAGGCCTATGTTCTCCCCGGACCGGAAGCTAGTCCATCACAGGGTGACCGATTTTCAGCTGCGTGGACTGGAGCAGCCTGAAGTAAAGTGTTCTGCTCAAGAACACAGTGAACCGCTTGGGCCGAGAAGCGAAACCACAATCTAGTGATCGTAGGTGCAACAACGTAATCAGTAAGTTACACAGCTTTAGACACACACA
Source organism: Octopus sinensis (assembly GCF_006345805.1). NCBI lineage: Eukaryota > Metazoa > Mollusca > Cephalopoda > Octopoda > Octopodidae > Octopus > Octopus sinensis. Next base: position 3,703,097 of record NC_043001.1, on the reverse strand, counting down.
CACACACACACCGTTTGCTGTTTCATTAAGATAAGATCAACAGGAAAAACTACTCCGTCTAGTAATTTATATATGTATATATAATGTATATATATATATATATTATATATATATATATATATATATATATTGTATATGAATATATATGTATATATATATATATATATATTATATCATATATATATATATATATGTATATTATATATATATATATATATGTATATATATATATATATAGATATATAGATATATATATACATAGAGAGAGGGAGGGAGTGGAAAAGCGTCAACTAGTTTAATTAATTAAGCAATTAACTACTAGATAGTTTGCTAAATCGTTTGATCAATCAATCACTTGTTGTGTCATCCAGTTCCTGACCTCATCAGTGACATTGCTTCTGGTCCAAGAAGTGGGAGTCTTGACGTTCGTTATCGTATTTATTATTGTATTTCTTCTTCTGGAGATGTGCGTGAATGTGTGTCTGCAGCTATGGGGGTGAGCGTGTGTAGAGGGCATTAAGTTTTTACTCATTATTATGGTCAACGTGGCACGCCGTCGGTTACGAAGACGTGGAACCCACGTCTTCGTAACCGACGGCGTGGGTTCCAGTTGATCCGGTCAATGGAACAGCCTGCTCGTGAAATTAACGTGCAAGTGGCTGAGCACTCCACAGACAGGTGTACCCATAATCTAGTTCTCGGGAATACTCAGCGTGACACAAAGTGTGACAAGGCTGGCCCTTTGAAATGCAGGTACAACAGAAACAGGAAGAAAGAGTGAGAGAAAGTTGTGGTGAAAGAGTACAGCAGCATTCGCCACCACCCACTGCCGGGGCCTCGTTGAGAGTTAAGTGTTTTCACTCAAGAAACACTTAGAACACTTGAATAAACACTCGAAACCGCGATCCTACGACCGCGAGGCCGCTGCCCTAACCGATGGGCCTATGTATTTCCACTCATATGGTCTATGTCCGTATGAAAAGACTCTGTGTGTGTGTGTTTGGACACACACACACACTTACATACACACTCGTAGACATGTGCATGTATGCATTTGCTCGGGAAGTGAGAAAGTCTTTTACGTTTCGAGCTTACGCTCTTCCACAGAAAGGAACACAGAAAAATAAGCAGGGAGAGAAAATAAAAAGTTTAGTGGTTAGCAATCTATCATATACACACACTCATATATTTCTCTCCTTGTTTTTTCTGTGTCCCTCTCTGTAGGAGAGCGTAGGCTCATAACGTAAAAGACTTTTTCTATTCCTGAACGTTATACTAATACATCTGTTTGTTTTGTACACCACCTGTCTTATATATATATATATATATGTGTGTGTGTATGTGTGTGTGTGTGTGTACATATATATAATGCTTAAATTAAGTTCTGATTTAAGCTGTCTAAATACATATAATATTCGTGCATACATATATGCATACATATATATATTTTAATTTTATTTTCTGCATTTATGGATCACACATTGAAGAGAACAGAATTATGGGGTTTATATATACACACATCCATTATGGATTACCACAGAGGATTTTACCACAGATGTCTAAATACCTATTTTTTACTACCTACAAGGGACTAAACACGAAGAGGAGAAATAAGGACAGACAAACTGATTAAGGCGATTATATCGACCCCAGTGTGTAACTGGTACTTATTTAATCGACCCCGAAAGGATGAAAGGCAAAGTCGACCTCGGCGGAATTTGAACTCACAACCTAGCGGCAGACGAAATAACGCCAAGCATTTCGCCCGGCGTGCTAACGCTTCTGCCAGCTCGCCGCCTTCAGATGTCTAGATGCCTTCAATGTTTTAGACATTTCCCTACCAAGAGCCCTTATTAGAAATTCAGTATATGATTCTCATTGAATATATTTCATTAACGATAAGTACACACACACACATATATATATATATATATAAATATATATATATATATATATATATATATTATTATATATATATATATATCCGCTTGTGTGTGTGTGTTTGTGTGTTGTGTACATCGACGAAAATCATTTCGTACCAAACACCTGAGACAGCCTTAGTTGCTCCGTTTAAAGTGACGTTAGCTAAAACCTCCCATTACAATTTCATCTTAATGTAAATTTCAAATGCCAGCCTATAAGGGCAATTTTACTTCACAAAATCTGTTGTTGTTTTCAAAATTCACTGATCGCATCTTTCTTCAGAAAAATGGTAACAAAATTATAAATGATGATCTCTTTGTTAATCTTCTGCTGATTTTGTCTACAGACGGAATTTCTTGACGGACGTTTCTCTTACTTGAAGCTGCTTTCCATCTGCTGCATAGGCAGGGGTTTATCTTGATCGTCGT
>NC_043001.1:3643246-3695746 GCF_006345805.1 Octopus sinensis | reverse complement strand
TTCTTCTTCTTCTTTTCTTCTTTCTTATCTTTCTTCTTCTTCTTCTTCTTCTTTCTTCTTCTTCTTTATTATTATTATTATTATTATATTATTTATTATATTATTATTATCATTATCATTATTATTATTATTATTATTATTTCAAGATTGCAGTTACTCTTCCTGAAGGTAGAAAAACAAGAAAAAGAGCTCGATTCTTATTGCTAGCAATTAGGGATTGACTGCGTTTATTTCCAGGTAAAATGACGTCATCAGTCTTCGATCTTTCACAAAATGAAAAAAAACAAAAATTTTAGTATAAATATGGTGGAATTCTGCTATTTTATTAATCCCCCCACCCAGGTTGAGATGTCAACGGTTCACAAATATATCTGTCCTCATGGGTTTTGAGGAGTGAAAATGCAGTGGAGTGAGGGTAGTTTTTAAGAATGTGCACCTTCAGGTCTTCCTCAAATTTACACCCGTTTGATGGGAAATAATCCTCAAGTTCCGTTGAACCACTGTTATTGTGCCTGACGTCTTACCTGTGGCCGTTAAATCTTTTTGGCAATCATTCTTTTGTGCAAACAATATAAATCATTTTGTGTCTGGTGCATTCCGCTGCATACACGAAATGAGATTCCTTACAGATCCCTCCTTCTGTGTAAATCATAACATGTCTATTATAATTCTTGGTGGAATTGGTCTGACTCATGTTGTTTCACAACAAACAAGGTTTATCTCTCTTATGGATGTTTCTGGGGGTGCGCAGCGTTCAGAAGCTCCAATGGAATTTTTATTAGATGTACTGGTCGATATTTTTCTAATATTTTTATGACGTCTAAAGGCTACAAAAGGCGGAAGAGGAAATATTTGACTGAAATGAGAATATTTTTTTCTGAAATATGTTGGTAACTCTTATACAGCACTTTTGAAATGCCAGCGAAACTTCGATGCCAGTTAATCACTAAAGGGATTCGGCCATAAGCTCTTTCCTGACTGCTAAAATGAGGCGTGAATGTCTGATTATCGTTACTAATTTCAGCTGTCATTCGCGATTTCCTTTAAACGCGATTCACTATAATCGTGCTTTACATAATGGTGCACAAAGGTATTTGCTTCTTTCCAATAATCTCCAGTGTCTGTGAAAATATGTCTTATCCTTAAAAACTGGGACTTGTGATATGATCTGATAGTATGATGTGTATGATCAGTGCGGTGGACGAGATAAATATGGAATGACGTGGGTTTGCAAAATAATTCTGTATCCATCAGCCTTCCGAAAATTTGACTCTTGTGTCCAAAATTTCGACGCTACATGATGATGTTGTTGCTGCTGCTGCTGCTGCTGCTGTTGTTGTTGTTGTTGTTGTTGTTGATATTATATTATTATATTATTATTATTATTATTATTATTATTATTATTATTATTATTATTATTCGGTAGTTTTATTTTTATAGTGAGCTTTCACTTCACTACCGAGCGCAGCTCCGTGTGCCTTGGGTACGTGCTGTGATGCTCTTATGGTTACTGTATTGAAAGTGTTCTGCGTAGGATGCGTGCAGTGCCTAGTAGTGCAATTTTATGTATGTTATATGTGTTTGTAAGTCCTGGTGTTTTTGTTATGTATTTGTCTGAATATTTTTTTATCATGCCTAATGCACCTACTAGGATAGGCATTGTTTCTGTTTTTAGATTCCACAATCTGGTTACCCCAATTTCCAGGTTTTTTGTATTTTGAAGGTTTCTCCATTTCTTTTAGAGACACGTTGTCATCTGCTAATTATTATTATTATTATTATATTATTATTATTATTATTATTATATTATTATTATATCATCATTATATTATTATTATATTTTATTATTATTATTATTATTATTATTATTATTATTATTATTATTATTATTATTCAGGTCACTGCCTGGAGTCGAACTCAGAATCTTGGGGTTAGTAGCCCGCGCTCTTAGCCACTACGCCATATGACATTTCCCTTTTATCTTAAGATTTGTCTATGAGCATTATTATACATCATGTCTATCTTGTTATTTTTAAAGCTGTTTGAGAGCTTTGGTAGCGGTTCTCTATTGATCATGTCATTAAATTCAATCCTGCTGAGTTCTCTCATAATATCTTCTTTTGCTTCTATAATCTTTCCTTTATTATTCACCTCAAATACTGTGTCATACCTAATCTGGTGTTCTTGACGCAGGTCTACTTTCTCCTCTTTTTCCGCATATCTGTTCTTTTTTATTCTTTCTTCAGCCTCATCGTTGCGATGTAGTGTTCGTTCACTGGGCTCTGTGCATTTGTTACCTATTTCATCTGCATTGTAGCTGTTTTCTTTTTTTTTTCTACCATGGGATATTTCTACCCTAATTCGTCTAAATTCACTGCCAGTCAACCGGTTATTCTTTATGATGTCTCTATATACATTACCTCATTTATTTGCATCTGTATATATGCGTTCTTCGTTGCCTATCTCCAGGAAATGTATATTTGTATAATAAGATTATTGTCTGGAAATAGTTGGGCTCTATAGAGAGCTTTCAAAATAACACTATAATCCTCTGTAGTCCATTTTACACATTTTGCTGTATGTGGTGTCACTGCAGGTCTAGGGTTACGGTCATCATGGTTAAAGGGCGGTGAGCTGGCAGAAACGTTAGCACGCCAGGCGAAATGCGTAGCCGTATTTCGTCTCCCGTTACGTTCTGAGTTCAAATTCCGCCGAGGTCGACTTTGCCTCTCATCCTTTCGGGGTCGATATATTAAGTATCAGTTACGCATTGGGGTCGATGTAATCAACTTAATCCCTTTGTCTGTCCTTGTTTGTCCCCTCTGTGTTTAGCCCCTTGTGGGTAGTAAAGAAATAGGTTATCATGGTTCTGATTACCTGCTAATTCGGTTTGTTTCTTTTTTTGGGGGAGAGTTTATTCCAGCAGCAGACTTTTCTACCCCAGTCTAATTCACTACTGCGTTACGCAGTCCTTGTCCCGGGAGATGACGGATCCGGCATTGACGGTGACAATAGGAGACGGGTCTGTTTGTTCAAGGTTGACTTTTTGACATGACACCGTTTCTTTGTTCTTCTAATGCCTATATTTATCATATCGTAGTCTGATAGTTCGAAAATGGCCTCAATACTTTTGGTAGCTATGTTTCCGAGCATAACACTTTAATGATGTTTTAAACTGTGTGACTGATTTGCTCCCCTTTATATTTGCGGCAAGTTACTCTGTTTTGTTTGGTGCAGTGTTGCACGTAACTCGTGTATTCCTTTTATTTTCTGTGTGCGTTCGAGTGTGACGAGTAGGCATTATTTATGTTGTTTCTTGGAAGCACATTGTTGATTTGATCTCTTTGTTAAGCGTTGTGTTTGTTTGTTGTTTACACGTTTAACCTCACTGCACCTCGTCTCTGTATCGTCCTCTATGTTCTGTGTTCGGCCCTGGTGGCAAATAAAAAAAAGTATTATTTACGTTGCTTGTAAATATCAACATTAGCATATCGATGCATGAACTGCTGCATGTATAGGTAATTATTCAATTTACGTATTCACTGTGTAATTAGAGTGTTTTTCCAGGGTCCCTGGTGCTCGTTTCGACGTCTGTTAGCATTATTATAACTATTATTATTATTATTATTATTATTATTATTTTTATTATTATTATTATTATTATTATTATTATTATTATTATTATTATTATTATTATTATTATTATTATTATTATTATTATTGTTATTATTATTATTGTTATTATAATTGTTATTGTTATTGTTGTTATTGTTGTTATAATTATCATCCGATCAATAACAATTATAATGAAACCGATATGCGTCAATAATCGACCTGATCGTTCGAAGCGTGATAATGTTTCTGCAGCAAATATTAAAAACACCCGTTCTACAACAATTCGAAACTAAATCTTATCTACAAATTTTCGACGTTGTCCTGCAAGCAATAAACATGTATTTTTTCAGAACAAAAATCTTTCCATTTGCGGTCATTTATCCATTTTTTTCTTTTCTTTTATTTTGGTTGTGGGGGGGGGGCGCATAGTACACATGTAAGTGTGTGTGTATTTGTATTTGTGTGTATCAAAGTGTTTATGTCACCGAAACTGATTAATAACGGACATAAGTAAATAATTATAAGGGTCTGTTTGTTCGAGAACACTTTTCACAATGTTGGCCCCACATTTCTGCTCTTGAAGGACTGAAAGAAGCAAAAGAACGAATGGACAAATTTTATTGACTTTCTTTTTTTTTTTGCCCTTTTTTTCTTTTTTTTTCTTGTTATTTCTTTATTTGAGTCTTGTAGAAACGGTTTGAAGAGTTTGCGTTGAACTTGAAACTTTGCACGCGAATTCATTTCCATTCTAGATATAATATTTCATGTATATGTATTATTGCATGTGGTGGGCGCAGCAGCAGCAGCAGCAGCAGCAGCAGCAGCAGAAGAAGAAGAAGAAGAAAAAGAAGGAGGAGGAGGAGGAGGACGAGGACGAGGAGGAGGAGGACGAGGAGGAAGAGGTGAAGAAAAATGAGAAGAAAAAAACAACAATAAGAACAAGAAGAAGAAGAACAGCGACAAAGCAATGGTGACAGAGTGCTGAAACCGATTATCAACAAGGTGGTTGCAAATTCCAACAACGAACTTTATCAAAGCTAAAAATATTAACTGATTTTCTGCATGGACTTCCTCGGATGTAATTGGCGAATGGAGCATAAACATATTTCTCTCCCTTTCGCTTTCTCTCTCTTTCTATTTCTCTTTCTCTCTTCTCTCCCAACCTGTACTTATGCATGCATGTATGCATGTGAGTATATATATATTATATATATATATATATATATATATATATATATATATATATATCATCATAATACATATGTATATTATTGAGTCAAATGTTTTAAATATTATTGTCCTGATTGCTTTATTCCTTACGTCACCCCAGAAGCAGCCAGGCATTCAAATTAGACGACATTGTTTGCACCATTTGAAGTCTCCTTTCTGTTAGATAATAATTCTTGTCCTTCAATGCAAAGAACTCCACTGAAGTTTCTATCTCCTCTTAGTTGATGAAGCATACATACTTATCTGCATACATACAAACGAGTATGGAATGAGTAGGAGTATGGTGGAATGTCCAAGTGAAAAACCTTAATAAAATGTAAGCACAACAAACATGATATAATGATTTGGGATTGAGAAGAGAAATTGTGCGCAGTTGTGGAAATCAGCCGCCTAGCAGATGTTAACATATATCTGAAGATCAGTGAAAAAGAGAACACCTACGCTGGCCTAATGAGAAATCTTCAGTTCCTTTATCCAGATTACATGTTCAGGTTTATACCTGTACTTATTGGGATATCTAACATCCCTTGCCTATACACCATTCTGGAGAAATTAGGCTTCTCAAACCAAGAAAATAGAAAGTTAATTCGAAGACTACAGATCCAATCCATCACTGGAACTGTAAAAATATGTTAAACTTTCCAGAAGCGTATCATTTAAATATATATGAGCATTTCTAGATATGCAACTATATATATGAGAATGCATACATAAAAAGAAAACATTCAAATCTGAACATACATGCATGCATGCATACAAAAGCATCCTGTTATCGATGTTGAAATTCCAATGAGGGAGCCTTGAATCTAGATTAGAAACTGACTCTTTCTTTATTGGCAAGAAATCTTGAAATAAATCTGAGCAATGATATACATGTATGTATGCATGTATGTATGGATAGATTGATGGATGGATATATAGTTTATTACTGAAAAGTTAACTAAATCAAATAAAGGCGTTTTAATATTTTTTGCTGTAACACATACAAATGGCCACGGAATGTAGCAATGTTCCTTCAATAATCAATTGATGTTAAGAGTAGCTTAACGAAAACGAAACCCATCGTTTCTCGACTTGGAATTCTCTGTTGTTTGGGTGCAAACAAAAACAATAAAATAAGTATTATGAAATTGTTATTTGTATCCCGAACGTGGCACTCCGTCGGTTATGACGAACGAGTGTACCAGTTGATCTGATCGATAGAACAGCCTGCTCGTGAAATTAACGTCCAAGTGGCTGAGCACTCCACAGACATCCTTAACGTAGTTATCGGGGAGATTCAGCGTGACACTGTGTGACTAGACTGGCCATTTTTACTGGGTAAAAAGTAACCTTAATAATTCCATTTTATGTAAAAATGTACTGTATGAATGCGGAAGAAAGTGAAGTATTTTGGTGTTAAGAAATAAGGAAACTAATTACAAAAAAAATATAGGAAAATAAATCAGCATTAAAAGGCAACAATCCATTTTACAAAACAACATTTTAATTGAAAGGTTAGCGAATTGCAATGTGTCGATAATATAAGTATATATAGCAGGACCTTTAAGCTATTGAGTGGAGAACTTAAGCAGAAAGTGTAAAGTGATATCAAAAGATACCCAAACGAAAACTAGATAACGTATCACCCTACATAGGTCTGTTTAATGCTTCCATTACTTTTCAGGAAATTTTTCCCTTTATTAAGTACAAGGTAGAAAATAATACAAGAGTTCGGAGAAGATTGTTTATAATCAGCACACGATTTATTTTAATGAAACAATATACAATCTAAAGATTTGAAAATCAGTGAGATGGAATGTAAGCGCAACATATACAAATTTAGTAATGGATTATCGAGATGAGATTTTGTGAGTCATCTAGGCAAAAATAGGAAAATCCTTTTTACAATGACTTGACGAAAAATTCGAAAAGATTGTTACACGGTTGTTTTATCTCAGTCCTTTTGGATAGGCTTTCTGAATTAATGATACGCATGATAGCATTAACAATATCATTTAGCCTATCATATATGAAGTACAGCAAAGATATAGATGTAGGTCTGAAAATCCTGAAAATAATCCAGATATTATTAAGAAGCAACAGAGCTGAAGTAATTCTTACTTTTCCTTTTATACTATTCAAAACATTAGAATCAATATTGCAGTCAATATAGTTAAAAGGATATATATATATATATATATATATATATATATATATATATATATATATATATATACATCAGAGAATCACATCTGACAAGAAAGAGTGACTAAACGAAGTAAATATATATTTTGAATGAGAGGCGATATCTGGCGACATCGTTCGGCTATGAAAAAGGGATAACAGAAGTAATACAAGTTATTGATTTAAGAGCTGCAAAAATAAAGCACAAATGGTTTAACTAATATTTCAACGCTGAACACTAGGAATTTTAGGGGTTTTAATATATTTGGTGAGAATGAATTACTTTCGAAAGCAGGATCCAAATATTTGTGAAATCTGTTCTCATTTCTAAAGGATAATTAAAAGGAAAAACAGTAAGGATAACTTTTTACAAAGGCTCAACTATCTGTCAAAATTACATCAAACTCGACAGAAACAAAATGCAAGAAATCCAAACCGATCATTAACACTGGTTTCAAATCTTGGCACAAGGCCAGCAACTTTGGAGTAAGGTCAAAGTTGATTACATCCAACCCAGCATAGGACTGGTACTTATTTTATCAACCCAGAAATGATAAATGACGAACTTGCCCTTGGAAAGATGACTCCGCCAGATCGCCGTTTGAGTAGGTCATTAACATGGAGCTCCTTTGGCATGTGATCTATAAGGGAGATTACTTTAGGTTACTCTTGAAAGGATTTTGTACATACTTAGCATTGGAAAATGTATTTTTCAAACTTCTTACTATTCTAATAATGCGAAAACCATATAATAATTAAAATAAGAGCATAGATCACTCTCCAAAGTAAATTTGCTCACGTAGATCACACGGAAAGTAATATTAATATAATGTAAACTAAAAAGTAACCAAAAATAATCTCCGTTTAAAATTGTAGATTACACGGCAAAGCGGCACGTTTCTTTTTCTTAAGAAATTATGTGAATTTATTGCTGGTTTCTTGTAAAAATGCATCTGCCTTTGTCACGTTGCTAGTCACATTGTAAAAGTCTTTAGCCAACATCTTTCGGGTTTTTAGAAATCGAAAAATAAACTGAAACGTAACCCAAAGTAATCTTCCTTGTAGATCCCACACCAAAGGGGCACCCATTAATACTAATGAATCTGAAAGTTTAGAATTCCATGAAAAAAATTAAAGTAAAAACAAAATTCTTTTAAATAGTAGTCAGGAAAATGAGTTTATATTATAATATGTTGGGAACTGCGAGTATAACATTCGCCAAAACAGATTTCTCCATTAGAATAGAGATAATGCTTCACCGACAACAAATTCTTTTTCAGAAGGGTAGAAAAATACCATTCAGTGAACATTCTGATTGTTGTGCTGGAAGGCAGCAACCGAAATTTGAAATATTCCCATTATATAAATGTCTGGAAAACACTCAAAAGAAACAGCAAAGACATTTTTTTTGAGAAATATAAATTTGAATCATAATTAATTAAAACAATTTGTTTTTAGCTTAAATAACATTATTTGCTCACGTATAAGCACAGACGTCGCTTCTAGTAAAGTAAATAACAGTTCTTTTCTTGTTAATCTATGTGTATGTCATTAACCTTACTTACGTCCATGGCATTTAACCGAGCATTTTAGAGGGTAACGCACGTAGCGTTTCTTCGATTATTTCCTACTTTGTTACAAGTTTGTCGGGAAAATGACATTTAATAATATATAATGGCTGCATAATGTATGACTTCATTTTAGGCATATCACCCTTTTATTTATATATGTGTGTGTTTGTGTGTGTGTGTGTGAGTTTATAGGTACACACAGCAGGCTAACAACAAAATGGATCTTGCAAAGCTTATCGTCCAAGCGAAATGAAGTTTGTTTGCAAGAATTTACTTCGAATATGTAATAAAGTACCTTCAAATACTTTTATTAAGTACAAAAGAAAATGTGCATTTTCAGATCAAGTTTCCGGTTCATACGTTAAGGGAAGATAAAATAAAGTACCAATCACATATTGCAATCCATGAAATCGATTAGCACAAGCCTCTGAAAATGGTTGGTCTTGAGATAAAATCAGAGGCAATTTTTATGTAGTATTTCCCTCTGCGTATGTATACACACACACACACATATGATGATTGCTTCATCTTAACTGGTGGTAGCCGACCTATCAACGCACACAGTACTCCCATCACACAGCAGAATCATTCTGCTGATGAGCCCTCATGAGACTCTTAAGACCGGCTGTTGACTGACAGGGTTTAATACACAAGCGACAGATATTATTCGAGCTTCTTCTATATATTTGCCTTTTGGAATCTGATTCGGAAGGAATATTTTGTGAACCAGCATATTTCTTTTAAGTCCAGATGTTGTCATACACGTTTTGTGATATATGACATAATCATTGATAGGATTCGTTTGAATCAGAGCATTATAATATTCAGGACACAAAGTGAGGATCGACATCTGCGCATGTGTGTATATACCAAGTACAAATACGTCTATATGTACCCATGCATATACCCATACATATCTACACAGACAAATATACACACACTTATGAATGTACACGTACATGGAAATATACAACCGAACACACTGACATACAGCTTCCTGATCCAATGTAAGTTCCAAATCGAGAGTAGGGAAGGTTCCAGGTACGGTGTTTACACAAAAGAACACAGATGGGTTAAAGATTCACATGCATGCATATACACATCTATGGACACATACATGTTTATATCTAAGGGTGAACGTATAAACAAACATGCACGCACAAACATATACATATGTACAGATATATATATATACATATATATGCATGTATTCATACATACGCGCATGTATGTACTTATAAACATATATATAAATATAGATGAGAAAGTGATGTTATGCCTAGAATAAAGTCATACATTATACAGCAATTATATTATATATATATATTATATTATATATATATTCACAAACTAGTGTAGCTCATTCAGCGGTGGTGCCCCAGCATGGCCGCGGCCTTCGGGCTAAAACATTTTTAAGATTTAGGATTTAAGGATATTATATATCTATCTATATATATATATATATATATATATATATATATATATATATATATATATATATATATATATATATATATATATATATATATATATATATATATATATATATATATATATATATATCTATATATATATACATATATATACATATATGTAAGGCGCATGGCTCAGTGGTTAGAGCGTCGAGTTTACGATCGTGAGGTTGTGAGCTCGAATCCCGGACCGGGCTGCGTGTTGTGTTTTGAGCAAAACACACTTTTTCACGTTGCTCCAGTTCACTCAGTGTAGAAATGAGTTGCGACGTCACAGGTGCCAAGCGTATCGACCTTGTCTTTCCCTTGGATAATATCAGTGGCATGGAGAGGAGAGGCTGGTATGCATGGGCGACTGCTGGTCTTCCATAAACAACCTTGCCCGGACTTGTGTCTAGGAGGGTAACTTTCTAGGTGCAATCCCATGGTCATTCATGACCGAAGGGGGTCTTTACCCCTATATACATAATAAATATATACATATATACATATATATATATATATATATATATATATATATATATATATATATATACATATATACATAAATATACATATATACATATATACATATATACATATATATATATATATATATGTATGTGTATATAATATATATATATATATATATATATATATATATATTATATATATATATATATATAATATATATATATATGATATATATATAGAGGTAATAATTTGATAGACTCTGATTTACCAAATTATCACCGTGTAAGGAGTGGGGCATTATGTTTTTGTTCATGCAATACTTAAAACGCCATTTATACATTTAATATACTCCTGAAACGGCCGTAGATGATATACTTTACGTGAATTTACCAGAATTTGTATATTTAACGTATTTAATAATTTTTACCAACTTTATTTATCCCTGAATGTTTAAATTTTGAAATCTCATCCGACAATTCATATAAACATCCAATACTGGAACCGTTCCGTTGGGAAGCCCTTACTTTCGATTTTTCTCTTTATATTTGTCACTTCTCCATTCGGTACCTGAACCTAACGTGCGAGACACATCGTTTTTACATATAAAGTTTACCTGTAATTTTATTCACTTCTTTATATAAATTTATGTTTATATTTATTTCGTTGTGTATTTTAAATAATGTTTTGGAATTTCTCCTATCCTCATATATTTATATGTATATATATATATATATGTGTGTGTGTACATGCATACATTCATACATACATACAGTTACTCACTTATCTAACGCTTAACGGTGCAATTATTTACACATTGTCTGGGCAAATAATGAGTGAAAAACGATCGAAGATGTTATGTGGTATCTCTATGTGTGAATGAATGATAGAATTTGTTCCTATTTCCATACTCAGATATGTTCATCATATACATACATACATATACACAGATACACATACACGCAAGCGCACACGTGCACATATATATTTTATCCAAATGTATTCATTCATAAATGCACGTATACACAAATATATATGTTTGTATGTATAAATCAATAGATCTATCTATCTGTGTGTGTGTGTGTGTGTGCGTGTGTGTGCGTATCCACACATGCGGTTTAGTTATGTGCATGTCAATATATACGCATATATCAACACGCCAGCTCCATTCCCAGCGATATCTCATACAACCTCCTACGTCAGTCGTTCAGGTGAAACACTAACAGTAAGAATCTGCTTTCTGCTGCAACGATCGACAATGACTGAAACATGTAAATTTACATTCTCATCAGTCGATACCTATACACTTCATCGTCTCCCAAATGTGCAAAATATCACAAATTCTATTCCGGTGATGTCCGACAGCAGTTTAGTTATCACTAGATTCTTGTGCCCAAGTCCCAATGCATTCATACAGAATCTGTTAGAAATACCATTGGCGAACATTTGTACGTCATCACCTGTAACTCAATCCGACATCTTGCTAAGCAGCCTTATTCATGTGTGATTGCGATAAATTTCTCAAAGAAATATTCTAGCAAATATCTTGCAACTTGATGTGTTTCTCCAAAGCATTAAAATCTTTGTTCAACTGTGCTGTATTGATCGGTGGCATCTTTTGGTATAAACAAGATTATAAAAGTCACTGACGACATAGAGAAATTATGTTAGATAACGATGGAACAAAATGTCGCACAAGCTCTCTCTCTCTCTCTCTCTCTCTCCTCCCTCTCTCTCTCTCTCTTCTCTCTCTCTCGCTCTCTCTCTCTACTTATATCTATATATATATATATTATATATATATATATATTATATATATATATAATATCTATATATATATATATGCATAGTATGTATATGTATATGTATATATATATATATATCTATATATATATATATATGCATCTATGTATGTATATATATGTATATGTATATATATATATATATATATCTATATATGCATCTATATGCGTATGTATTGTATATATATCTATATATATATATATATATATATATATTAGATATAATATATATATATATATCACTAATATAATACTTATATTTTTATAGATTGCCGTAGATATATATGATATGTACATGTGTATGTACAGGAATATATATACATATATACATATTCATCCATCCATTCACCCATACATACATACATTCAGCCTAATATAAAGCTAATTCAGCCACAGCCTATACAGTTTCACTTTGGAACTTTAAACAGATGTGTACCCATTATTTATTTCGTACTCAAAACATTTGCGTTTTCTTTACATGTCATCGTCTATCACACGTCACAGTTAAATTCTCTTGACTTTTCCCGACCCACAAATATTTATTATTTGTGCAATAATGTAATTAATAATACCGCCGACAAGAAAATTGCAGCTAAGATCTAGTTAATGTCGGGTTTCAATACTTGTTTGCATTAATTTCTCTTCTTGGGGATGAGAATGACCTCTGACCTTTACATTTTATTTTGTACTTTTCACAATATTATGATATTAAATATTATGATCAAGCAAGTATTTTCATACTATCCGCAATCCCCAGGTTTATATTTAATCAGTATTAACTCATGGTTATGTTTCAAAAGTGATATGCGAAAGAGAAAGTTTCTAATTGTCCTTTAAATACTTTCCAGTAGATTACGGTAATCTATGTCATACAAATAGTATTTTAATCAGTTTGTGGCGACGGCTAAGCCACACGTTGATTGGTTCAAACTCTTCGTAAGATACAATTTGCTGGAGTCTAGTGGGAATTATTTAAAAGACAAAGCAACCATTACACTGCAGTTATCAATTATGAAATTCAACTGTCGTTTAATATTGTTTCTCTATAAGCTTCAAGACATCCGAAAGCATGAAAATACGACTTTTATCGTAATATGTAATATTGTAAAATTGTGAAAGCTAAAAAACGTTATGTAAAAGTCATATTTTGAATGTCATTGACTTATATACATATCAAATGTAATTGATAAAATATAAAAGAGGATATGGTACTGAAGTATGTTTTGAGATTATTTTTACTATTGTTCTTTAGTCCGACAGAAGAAGTACTTCTATATTTGTAACGTTCAATGAGTTCTTTTTTAGATATAACCGATTTTGATGTTTATGACCGTGCAATCAAATATAAGGAATTAGGAAATAAAAATTAAAAATTTAGAAATCAAAATAGTTTGTTGTCATATTATGTGCATAGATAAGTACTTGCTCTTCAAACATGCCTGTAACTACTTCCAGAATATGAAAGGGAGCTGTTTTAATTTCGAATATTTAATTTTTATTTCTTAATTACTTCATTCGAATTTCTGATATTTGATAATATAGATGTAAACGTCGAAATATATATACGAACACGTAATATTTGTAACAATGTTTAAAATATGAAAGTACATTTCCTGTTCCATTAGAAAAGAGATGTAAAAAGGAATCTCTAAACATTTTACCAATATATATATAATATATATTATACATATATATATATATATATAATAATAATTATTAGGGAATAAATCCAAACTTACAGGGAAAAATCAGATGTATTGGCTTAAGTCTTTCATTGTTTGATTTGCTAATAGTGGTTTTGTCTCTCTATTTAATATAATATATATATATATATATATATATATATATGGAGGCGCAATGGCCCAGTGGTGAGGGCCGCGGATCGCGGTTTCGATTCCCAGACGGGCGTTGTGAGTGTTTATTGAGCGAAAACACCTAAGCTCCACGAGGCTCCGCCAGGGGATGGTGGTGATCCCTGCTGTAACTTTTCACCACAACTTTCTCTCACTCTTACTTCCTGTTTCTGTTGTACTGTATTTCAAAGGGCCGGCCTTGTCACTCTCTGTGTCACGCTGAATATCCCCGAGAACTACGTTAAGGGACACGTGTCTGTGGAGTGCTCAGCCACTTACACGTTAATTTCACGAGCAGGCTGTTTCCGTGATTCGGATCAACCGGAACCTCGTCGTCGTAACCGACGGAGTGTTTCTTAAAAATATATATATAGATATGTGTGTGTGTGTGTGTGTGTGTGTGTGCGTGTATAAATCCCCCCAAAACGAAGAACAAATACAATAAGAAAAAGAAACAACATCGCGAGGACGTGGTAAATGCAAAGTATTAGAAGAGGCTCAGGGAAGGAAACAATGGCAGATTTACTTTACGAGCAAAGCTCTTCGTCAAAAAGAGGAGACGGAGGAAAGTCCAAAAGAAAAAGAACATGGAGGAAAAAATCGCCAATGATCTCCATGTAGTTATATGCATATATATATATATATATTCAGAATTACACGCACACATACGTGTCTCTATGAACTGGTATGGAACAGTGAGAATGCGTGCTCAACACCACTTTGTTGAATACATGTTCCTTATTTGTGGATTAACTAACAAAGCAATCAATAGTTTCATTTAAAGAGATCTTCATAAGAAAACATTAGGTGCCTTGTTAATCCACAAGAATTCTATCTATCTACACACACACACACACACACACACACACACACATACACACACACACATATATATATGTATATGTATTCTCTCTCTTTACTCTATTACTTGTTTCAGTCATTTGACTGCGGCCATGCTGGAGTACCGCCTTTAGTCAAGCAAATCGACTTCAGGACTTATTCTTTGGAAACCTAGTACTTATTCTATCGGTCTCTTTAACCAAACCGCTAAGTTGCGGGGACGTAAACAAACAACCATCGGTTGTCAAGAGATGTTGGGGGACAAACAAAGATATACAAAAATATACACACTCATACATATATAAATACATATATACGACGAGCTTCTTTAAGTTTCCGTCTACCAAATCCACTCACAAGTCTTTGGTCGGTCCGAGGCTATAGTAGAAGACACTAGCCCATGGTGCCACGCAGTGGGACTGAACTCGGTACCATATATCTATATATACATGCATATATATTTATATATGAGTATGTATATATGTATGCATGTATGTATGTAAAGGCGGCGAGCTGGCAGGAACGTTAGCACGCCGGGCGAAATGCATAGCGGTATTTCGTCTGTCATTACGTTCTGAGTTTAAATTCCGCTGAGATCGACTTTGCCTTTCATTCATTCGGGGTCGATAAATTAAGTACCAGTTGCTTATTGGTGTCGATCTAATCGACTGACACCCGCCCCAAGAATTTTCGGCCTTGTGCCTGGAGTAGAAAATTATGTATGTATGTTTGCATGTATGTATGTATGTATGTATGAACGTATGTATGTATGTATGTATGTATGTATGTATGTATGTATGTATGTATGAACGTATGTATGTATGTATGTATGAACGTATGTATTATGTATGTATGTATGTATGTATGTATGTATGTATGTGTGTGTGTATGTATGAATGAATGAATGCATGCATCTTTTACAGTTAGAATGGCATTTTCCAGATTTTTTTGATTAATGGATCACCACCAGATTTGGTGTCTGCATTTTTTGTCGTTCTGACGGTTCATTCCTAAACTTTCTTTTGGATATGATGTCAGTGTGGTTCTTCATGGATTATTGCTGTACCTATGCCACACAATTTCACTATTTAATTATTGCAACACCTACATATAAAAAAATATGTCACAATGCACTACGTCCTACACACATCATGCAACCTTTAGAATATCTATAGCACAATCAATGAATATATATATAGCACTATCTATAGAATATTTATAGTATATATCTATAGCACTATCAGTGAATATTATGCCTCACTATTTAACTCTGGATATGACGTTGTTACCAAAATATTTACTCATGACACTTCATGCATCATATCCACTTATCCTTTGTCTCAGAGCTAAAGGATTTTATATACTACGACGACTGAAAAACAGCAAACTTTTCACATATTCCCGTTTGTCTGGCACCTAATCATACATCAACTTTGAGCGATTTTGTCCATTTTGTTCATATCTATTTCGCCCAGTGTGACAAGCCAGCACGTTGTGGACATTGAGGAATCTTCTGAATAAAAGGAAACTAAAAGAAAAATAACCTACGATACTCTACCATAGCAACAAGTGCATTTTTAGTATTAACAGACCTATGAATAAATCATCATCTTCATCATTTCCAGTCTTGAAAGGATCAGATAGACATCGTGGAGGCGTAAATTCTATAGTCAGATGGCCTTCTTACTGCCAACCGTAAGCTATGGCGGGAAAGCAAAATTGATAAGAAAGGACAACGCTTACAGTACCACGATAGTCACACATATCGCTCAATGTTAAAACTAGGAAACGTAAACACAAATACACACACACACACACACACATTAGCAAATATAACAATCCATGTATCTCTCGCTATATATATATATAGAGAGAGAATATACATACACAAACACACACATTCGACACACGACAATTTTCTTTCTACGAAATGCATTCACACAATTTGCTAGGCCTGGGGCTTTAGCAGGGGCTTCTTGTCTGAATCTCACCGCAGTGGAACTAATCACGATATATATATATATATACATACTATATATTATATATATATATATATATTATATATATATATATATATATTATATATATATATATCTATATATAGTTATATATATATATTATATGTATATATATATATATATAATATATATATTTATATGCGTACACAAATTCTTACAAACGTACATATATATTCTATACACATGGGCGCGCCCATGAGTGTGTATGCACTTCTGCTTTTGCGCAAGTCTATCTGTTTTGTAATATATGTTTCACATTGTGAAACAGATTTATTAATGTGGAAACCATTAACAAAACAGCACATAAGATTAGCCCGAAGCTGCAGACCAAGTTTTATGAAAACTTATCTAAATTTAGCTGCTAGACCTACTTAAAGCGTCTGAAAAACTAATGTATTATTTACTTTCAGCAAAGTTTGAATGTTGCTATAGCTAATAATAATAATAATAATAATAATAATAATAATATAATAATAATAATAATAATAATAATAATAATAATTCTTATCGGGATAAATCTTAATCATTTATAGAAATAGGTATTTGTTTTTTCGCAATATATATATATATTAATATATATATATATATATATATATATATATATAATATTAATTCGAGACAAAACCATATATATATATATATATTCATATATATATACATATATATATACATATATATATATACATATATATATATACTCACATATATATACATATATATATATACATATATATATATACACATACGCCTATATATATATAAGTACATATGTATGTATATATATGCATATATATAAATATGTGTGTTCGTTTGTGTGCATACATACGTATATGTATATATGTTATATATATATATATATTATATATAATATTATATATATATAATATATGTATATATATATATATATATATATATATATATATATATATTATATATATATATAATGTATATATATATATATATGTGTGTATGTTTATACGTATATTTATGTGTAGCATTGTATGTATTATAGTGTAAAGATCGTCTTCGTCGTCTGTCGTAAATCTCTATTCGTATCGAGGATGATTTATAGGATTTCAAATGAGATTATCATGGCTGGAATATTTTTGTCTGTTCAGTCCAGGCTGACCTGGGGATAAACAACAACACCTACGTCAACAATCACAAAAGTACTAATGATCTCAAGGCCACAATATTTTCCTTGGCTTCTATTGACTACTGTCCGTTATAGAAACTAACAAGGAATACTTTTTATGGGCAACAGTCACGTTTTTATTTGCGGCCAAATTCCACTCAAATCGTGCGAAAGTAACAGACACACAGAGTAATGTAACATCCACATAGACATACAAGTTAGAATGGTCAAAGGTGGGCGCCTCTGATCAAAGTTCTACTTGATCTGCACTGAGCTACAGCTAAAGAGAAACAATTAACCTTTTATAATCTACGGGAATTCATTTGAGACATGTTCCCAACGAAAACACATATCTGTAATATAATGAGATTCTTTCCTTTTCTCATGATATGCAATACAGTATTAGGCTTTTTAAATGCATTGACTATGGAAAGAATTTGAAGACGTTATTTGTCTTTTGAGCACAATGAAAATATCTATAAATTAAGGTAACAAACAACATTTATATAACATTATTTCTACCTGTCTTGCAAAAAATACTAATCATTTATAGCAAAGGTTCTAAACGGGTTCCATATGCCACCCCACCCCTGAGAGCCATTTTGAACTCGAGGGGGCGTTTTGGAGCAAAGGGGCACTAGGTGGCGTTAAGAGACTTGGGGGTGCTAGGGGGCGCTGGAAGACCCTTGTCTTTGGTAAGTTTAATTTGAAATTTTCACATCTCAGCGAGAGTCAGTTTAAAAAAAAAAACGTACTGTTTGTTTCATATGTTCAAAAACTTCAAAAACACTTTTTTCCACTTTGAGTTACACCAAGCAAGCTCCTCGTTCCATGTGTAACTGGTGTCGCTAAAGTGAAACCCCCAAAACAAAACAAAAAACTAAAACAGTTGAATAGTGACAGACAATTAAAAGAAAAAGTAATGAAAGCGAAAAGCTGAATATGTATATGTGTGTGTGTGTGTGTGTGTGTGTGAAAATATATTAAAAAATGGTGGTCAGAATTTTGGATCAAACTGGCTGCTGGGAGTGGCTGATAGGTATGTGTTTGTGAATATGTGTCTATGTATGGGTATGTTTGTATGTATAATATTGCGTGTGTTGCTGTTTTGAATTCCTTTCTGCGATTGAACTGAAATTGACCTTTGGCTATTAAAGACCTAACCACGCACGTACACACGTTTGTTTAATGTTTTGTACCCATTTGAACTGCTGCTATACATCAGATAACTTGGTAGGACTTATGATCTGAAATTTAAACTTTGACTTTGTTTTAATCATAAAATTACACACCAGCTAAAAAAACACAACTTTTGGCTTTGGAAAACAGAATCTTTTCTTTTTCTTTCTATATTTTTTATAAAATTAGTATTTTTCTGTTTTGGTCAGGATTTCCCAATTTCCTGTATCAAGCAATGGACAGAGAAGCATTTACAAAAAATTAAATTCATAGAGTCGAACAAAATCAAAGCGTTAATTTTAATCGTAATGATGTAGAGGAGTAAACATTTTCCGTTTCCTTAATGAGGGAGATTTGGATGTTATTTCTAGCAAATTCAACAACCACGCAGAGTGTGCCTCATTAGCTCATTTTTTGATGTGCATAAGTAAACAAAAACTAACAGAAAAACAGACACTAGTAAACACAGAGACACACAGATTCCCACCCAACACACACACGTATCCATCTATCTATCTACCTACCTACCAATCTGTCTTTCTATCTTTATATATATATTATTATATATATATATATATATAATTAAATAAGGGTAGAAATAGATATTAATTAATTAAAACTAGTGGCCTAGCATATTTTTAAAAAAATCCGAAGATAAAAAATAATTTTACATACAAAATTTAGAGGAATGACCACTAATAGTGGATAGCCTGTATGCTAGAATAAACGTCAAACTCGTCATTTACCACGAAGAATGTGTTCTCAAGAAAACATTCAGCAAAGAACACATTCTTCGTGGTAAATGTCGAGTTTGACGTCTATTTCTAGCATACGGGCTGTCCACTATTAGTGGTCATTCCTCTACATTTTGTTTATATATATATATATATATATATATATATATAGTTAATCCAAACAAGAAAACACAAAAAAAACCCACAACAACGCGAGGACGTGGAACAAATAAAGTATTATTAGACGCTCAGGAAAGAAGGGAAGAAGGAGGTTTAACGTTTCGAGCGGAGCTCTTCGTCGAAAACATAGGAGAAGGAAAGATCCCGAGAAGGGAAGACAGAGGGAAAAAATCGTCAGCGGTACTCACGAGGTCACATATTGAAAGACCGGAAGTAGAAAGGTGGAAGAATAATGTTTTTTAAAGACAGGAGAGTTTTCAAAGACAGTAGGTAGTATGTCAAAGACAGGGAAAGTGAGAGGGGGAATGTGTGTGGATGTGTGCGTGCGCGGAGGTCTGCGTGTGCGCGTGTGTGTATGTGTGCAATGATGAAACATTTGTGTGCATGTGTGTGTGTATATGTGTGTGTGTATATGTGTGTAGGGCGAACAACTGACTAGTAGTTGGCCAGTAGTATGAATAAGGAGTGGTGTTTTTTGTGTCCAGCCACAGGTCAAAACAAAGAGGTATGTGTGTGTGCGTGTATGTATATGTATCGTGTGTGTGTTTTGTTTGTAGTGTGTGTGTGTATGTGTGTGTTCGTGTGTGTATGCGTAGAGTTTGTGTGTGTGGCGATTAACTGTCCTTAACTTAGTGTATGTGTGCCTGTGTGCTTGTACGTGCGTGTGTGTGTGTGTATATGTATGTATAATTGTGTGCGTGTATGTATAATTGTGTGCCGTGTGTATGGGAGGTATGTGTGGGTTCAATTGTGTGTGTGTATGTATGTGCGTGTAGTTCTGTGTGCGTGTATGTGTGCGTTTGTATGTGTGTGTGTGTAAGCGTATATGGATGTATATGCGTGTATCCGTGGGGTTTTGAGTTTTGGGTGTGTGCATTGGTGTGCGTGTGTGCGTGCGTATGTGTGCGCATGTTTTTGTGTGCGTATATGTGTGTGTTTGTGCTTATATGTGTGTACGTATGTGTATGTGTGCGTGCGCGTGTAGGTATATATATTGTGTGTATGCATATGTGTCGGTGTGTATGTGAATTTGTGTGTGTGTTTGTACGTGTGTATGTGTATGTGCGTGTATTGTATATATATGTAAATGGTGTGTGTGTGTGTGTGTATTTGCGTGTATGTGTACGTGCGTGCGAGTGAATGTATGTATATATGTGCGTGTGTGTACAAATGTAGAGGTTTATATGTGTGTATATATATGTATGCAAGTACACACTTTATAATTGAAAGATTGATGGAAAAAATTGGTATAGGTGTATGTGAATCCACAGACACACACACACACACACACACTGACGCACGCCTGCAATGCAGCCAACCCCATATGCATGCATGGATGTATGTATGTATGTATGTATGTATGTATGTATGTATGTATGTATGTGTTTGTGTGTCTCTGCTAGGTGTTTATAAGAGTGTGTGTATCTGTATGAGTATTGTTTGTTGGTGTGTGTGCACGGGCATGTTTGTATGCGCGTGATATATATATATATATATATATATATATATGTATGTATGTATGTATGTATGTATGTATGTATGAATGGGCGGGATTATAATGAAAGCACGTGCTAAAACCCCTCATAACATTTGTATTTTTACGAATTTTTACGAAATTGTTTCGATTCTGTCTTTTGCATAATGGAAATAATATGATTATGCAAAAAAAAGAAAAAACCTCGCATCCCACATTTTTTTCTTTTAATTCATGACTTCAAAATACGGACAGTCCGAATCCACCATTCCTTTGTCTTTATCACCTCCAAATAATTTTTAAATATATTTGTGGAAGATAGTCGATTGACGGTCTTCACATAATCCTGTACTTTATATGTGAAATGCTAATGACATGCTGCATATCCACCAGCAATATTAGCAGACAGACAGCCGTGCAGTGGTACGACTTATAGTCCAAATAGACGAAATCCTCATTTTAAGAGGAAAAAATGAAGTTGGAAGAGTGGTGAAGAAGATTTGGATGCTTGTGATCGTCGTAACCGACGGTGTGCCAGCTTTTTTATGTGTTGTGTGTGCATGTATACACCCTCGTATACATAAATACATACATAAATACACACACACACACACACACACACACACCACACACACACACACATATATATATATATATATATATATTCTATAATTATAAGCATAATTTGGTTTTTGGATATTAGCTATTTGATGGGGTTTGGTCGAATGCATATTTTAATTGTTTGTACTCTCAAATTTATAATTGAAATACTATACTGAAGACGGAAATAAGTGAGTACAATTTCAATTTTACATCTCTTTAATCCAGAAACGGGTATATAGTTAATCAAATCGGGTGGGTTCCTTATTTTTTCTCCTTACCTGCGTGAGTTGGGAGTATTGCTGTCTGGGAGATATTTTATGGTAGTGGAATAGTATTTAATTGTTATTTCTAAATTTCGGTTTGTGGTGAAGCAATTTCGCTGCACCCTAATTATAATTATGCTTATAAATATAGAATTTTTTAATAAGCTTACCGATAATGGTTCTTTTAACATACCGAACTACTTAGTAAAATTATTAATTACTAATTGATTAATTAATTTTACTTTGACTTTATGAAACTCCTATTGAAGAATAGAAACTCCGATTCTAAATAGCTGTATCTAAATATCGCAAGACAATTTATTCCCCACATTATCTAGTGGTAACGACACCAGTCAAAATAAGCGCTTCCTGTATTCTGAGTGGTTTAGTGACACAATAATGAACGCTATCGGGACATCATAGCAAGCAATGTCGTCTAGTAAGACAATAGTAAATAGTGAATCCATATTTAGTTGTGTCGCGACATTACTTATAATGTATATGACTAACGTTCATAACAGACACACAGACACACAAGCGTATCTGAATGAAGGGAACAATCGATGATAGCGACGCCAGGACTTGGCTGTTTGTCTCGTTGGATAATATGTCTTATCGCTCCGGGAAAGATGAAAGGCAAATTTGACCTCACGGTGATATGAACTTCATTGTCTTTTAATCTCTTACTGGTTTCATGCTGGAAATCCATCTTCAAGGGACCCTAATCGATCATTTCACTCCCGATATTTATTTCATTCAGTCTGGTAATTATTATATCGATTTCCATTGTCGAGTAGCGAAGTTATCTTTCTTGACAGAGAATCGTACACGGTTTTTTTTATTATTAACTGGCAGAGTTGTATGAAGCTTTGGTCACACGCAAACACGCACACACACACACACACACTCACACACACACACACTCACGCACACATGCACACACACACACACATGCACACACACACACGCATACATTCACGCACACATGCACGTACACACACATGCACACACTCAGACACACACACACGTACGCACAAACACACAAATACACTCACACACACACTCTCACACACACACGCACACACTTACACACACTTACACACACACACACAGATACACACACACATGCACACAGGCACGCACAAGAACCGACATACACAAACGTACAGCATCATTTCCTTAACTGCTTCCTTTATAAATTGGCCGCCATATTTCATCTCTCGTTTCCTCGGAAGGAACCGGTTTCCTTTGAACATCATAAAGTTGAAACGCGACCAACTGATAAAGAATTGATAAATAAATGGTCACCGAATCTGTTTTTAATTTTGATTCTCTCTCATAATTTGATTGGAAATCTCCATTTTTCTCCCTCCATACACACACACACACAGACACACATATATATGTATGTATAGTTGTATATATCTATATGTACATATATATATATATATATATATATAATATATATATATATATATATATATATATATATATATATATATATATGTAATAGAAATATTAAAATTACTAAGTCTCTCTAAAGGAGATTACGGCAGCGTTACTGGAAATTAATAGTTATCGCCATACTTATATGGCAGTCTTATAAATATAAGACTAAAGCTGTCGCTGATTAGCTCCAAGAGGCCACCGCCTCAAGCTAGCTATTTGACACACAACCTGCGACCATTATAAACCTTCGAACAGGGGAGGTCAGCCGCTTCATCCTGCCAGCCAGACAGCTGCAGACATGTTTCAGGGTATTTGCTGCATTGATAAAGGGCAAATACCCTGAAACATGTCTGCAGCTGTCTGACTGGCAGGATGAAGCGGCTGACCTCCCCTATTCGAAGGTTTATAATGGTCGCAGGTTGTGTGTCAAATAACTAGCTTGAGGCGGTGGCCTCTTCGAGCTAATCAGCGACAGCTTTAGTCTTATATTTATAAGACTGCCATATAAGTATGGCGATAACTATATATATGTATATATATATATATATGTATATATATATATATATATATATATATATATATATATATATATATATATATGTATATATATATATATTATATATATATATATATATATATATATATATATATATATGTATATATATATATACATATATATATATACGTACATACATACACACATACACATGCACGCACGCACATACATACACACATACGACGGGCTTATAAACAATTATTTCAAGTGGCGTGTTGGCAGAGTCTTTAGCATTCCGGACAAAATACTTAGTCGTATTTCGTCTGTCTTTACGTTCTGAGTTCAAATTCCGCTACGATAGACTTTGCTTTTCATCCTTTCAGAGTTGATAAATTAAGTACCTGTTGCGTACAGGAGTCGATATAATCTACTGGCACCCTCCCCAGAAATTTCGGGCCTTGTAACTAGAGTAGAAAAGAATATTTAAATCATCTCTAAATAATCATTATTTGGAACTGACGTACGTGTTCGTTCAGTAGCACGAATATAATTTCCAGGGACTTAATATGGCTATTCTTATCCTGCAAGAAATAGTCACTACACCTCGCAGGAATTCCGTTCTACTGTCTTATTATAAGGAGGGCCCGTTTAGATAATGCTTTCCCTGTTAGACTATGTCACAAGGTATGATGGTATGGCGATTACAGCAATGCATTTTGCCCAAAGTCTTTACAATCAGCAGACGGAGGATAGCAACTTCAATAGCATCCTATATATTAATCAACAAATGTTTGGCAAAAGCTCCTTAAAATCTTGATAAATATGAAAATTAATTAAAACACATTAATAGTTTATTTAAGAAAAATACAGTCACAAAATCGCTAAAACAGTGACGGCACCTCCTTGGATTATAAAATATTCTTATATCCCGATTGTGCTGTTTATCCTCAAGTCAGCCTTGATTAAACATACTTAGGATCAGAAACATCTCAGCAGTCAACATCTTTTCTCTCGCACTTATTTTATATAGGGCTGTACTCTGCTTCCATGATTTTCTATTTTCAAGACATTAAAGTATGATTTGAGTGTGATTGTGTGCTATTTCTTGCAGAATGAATGACTATATAGATGAATACTCGTTTGTTGGTGGCGACGAGGATGTGATTTTTAGCTTTTATCCTAGTTTTCTCATGACTTTAACTTGTTTTTAATGGCGACTTTCTACCCACTTTTAAATAAATAAATAAAAATACGTAAATGTTTCATTCTCATAAAAATGTTTGTTTTATTTTCTATAAATCTATAATTTCAGGAAAAATCTTTCAACTTCAGACAAAATATTTGAAGGCTAACATATTTGGTTTTTCTTTTTAGTTTATATATTTTATTTGATGATTCAGAGAAATATAAATGAATGTCGAAACTATTCGCTCCTCTTGATTCAATGATATTGTGCTCGGTTACTCACAAAAGTCATGAAGTAGAATTACATTTTCCATTTTCACAAGCCATGATGAATGTTTGGAAAGTATTGCAATAAGATAAGCTTCATGACATTGCTATGGATTTGGGAATTTGATATTTTTACATAGCAACACACACACAAAGACACACACTTACAAACACACACACACACACATATATTGAAGATATTTACAAGTAGAGTATTTTTTATTTATTTTGCATAGCATTTCAGTCGTTGGAAAATCAGATAAACTTCTGTTGGTGTCTATTTCACAGACAGACAACAATACACAAGAGAAGTCTAAATGATAAATCACAGAGCCGGGGATAGAGCTGCTGTGAAGTATTTTAATAGGCAAACAAATATGTTCAAATATAATCACTAGAATTTGTGGAAGCTACTGTTTGTCTGTGTTGGCAAAAGTCAATTGTGTATCAAGTGAGAAAGAAATGTATGTTAGTATACTATGAGAAGAAAAAAAATCTAATATTTTAAGCACTGTATTTTTCGCCAAATATATGCTCTGCTTTAAACACTAGATAATTCTAGATAATTTTACGTTTTATAGCACATTAACCTGCCTGATGTATAGCAACCAGTTTAGAAGCCTGTCTGTGGTCGATCAATATGCTAGATATAGAAAGAAAATCTCTCCCATCTTCCAGCCACTCTTTTAAAAAGGTGTTGAAGCATTCAGAGTAATATGGAGGTATATATATATTATATCCAAGTAGAGGCAGGTTTTGTTACACCTAAACTGGAATTGGGTGAGCTTTGATAATTTGAGTGATCTATTGGATATGAAAAGGGGCTTAAACAACAAAACGAACAACATTACATTAGATCTTGAGGGTTCTGTATGATCATTTAACCCCGTATTTATAATATTCTTCCCATATTTATAATTAAGTGCAAAACTATTAAATATCGCTAAAGAATAATGGCCGATATGAATGTTTATCATTTGTAATGGTTTTCACGTGTATAAAGATAGGATGAGAAAGAGTAAAGGTGTAATTTAGACAGGGTCAACATAGGTGGAGCAAGATGAGGTTACATCCTAGTTTTGAGAAGAGACAAGGTATAAATGAAAGCTATACAAACACACACATTCACAGTGAGAGAGAAAGTATCACAAACAAAAGAGGATATATACAAACAGACAGACAGACAGACAGACAGAGAAAGGGAGAGAGAGAGAAATAGACAGACAGACAAAGAGAAAAACTGACAGAGAGAAAGGGAATGTGTGTGAACATCTGAGATTTAAAACAAAGAGCTTGTTTCCCATTATTTGATATAATTTTGTTACAGGGTGACTTTTTTTTTCGAAAATTATTCTATAGAAGCACCAAGAAAAATTATAAAGCTTGAATTTTAATTATGTATGCTGTATCTTCTGATATTACACATGATGGCAATGCGATGCTTCCAAAGCCTTTACACTTATGACGTGTAACAGTTTAAATTCTTTATAAATTTGCTAAATTTCCAAATTTAATATGATCGTCACTCACTGTCGCGTAGGTCTTGGCATCAGTGCATACAATGCATCTCAGTAATGTTCTTAGAAACGCATACTTAGACACTAGCAAACACCCTCTCGACCTTTCCACTCCTCCCCGCTCTTTTCCTATCAAACCTCAAAGAGACGTAAAACGGGTGGGTCGCAACCCAACATTTGATTGAAGAGTATCACCAAAAGTGTAATGAGAGCCAAACGGCAAATGGTCTTGTGTAATTTGAGGAGGTAATCGAACGGTGTAGTGAGTGTTACATGTATATAAATAATATTAAATTTATTGTCGAAAATAGAATGAAAGATTAAATAGAATTAAATTTATACACACATTCTTAATTTTGAAACACTGATTATGGTGTGTTGTGCATAATTTAATCATCGTAGGTTTCATATATCTACATTCAACAATCTGAGTTCCACTTCTCAGCGTTACCATGTCCTCCAGTGACTTAGTAACATTTTTGTTCCGAGGAAGTCCGCTGGTAGTTTAAGCTTACGGAAAGAACTTTCTGCTAGCACTATCTATTTAGGCACTATGCGAAAACTCCAGAGTTATGTACAAAGAGTTGGACCAAATATTTTCCAACTCTTATCTCTTTTTTATGTTGAGTTGATCCGCAGAACAAAGTTGTCTTTAAATATCTTTTAATCTGCCACGGTATGCAGTCGTTTTCATGTAGGTGAACTTATTTAAAAACATTTTGCTATTTCCATCAGCATTGCAAGTATCAGAGAATTACAACCAGTTTTTTTTCAACAAAAGGTTTTAGGATATATGTAGGAATATATACATAAATATACACATATACGCACACACACCCATACACATACTCATATATACAAACATGCATACATATATACCCACACATAGACAAACAGCCGCACACAGACACGAACAGCCACACACAGATACACAAATGCAGACTAATATTTACATGTCAAAAATATGTAAAATTAATTTTTTTTTTTTTTCGGCTTCAAATCATTTTTGTAGGCAAACGATGACAGAAGCGACAATGGCGTGTAATAGTTTTCTCGGAAATTGCTATTCTGCAAATGTGTGAGAATCCTTTATGAAGCTATATTTGTATTATTTGACTGCTTCTCAAAAAGAAATCCTTCTTGGCTTTCTCTCATTTGGTTGCAGTTTAATTTCCATTTGCAGGCTTGAAGCAATACGTTTTGAGTCTGTCAGCAGAGTGTGAAAACGATTGCGCAGTTTGTGCAAATTTTCGACGAGCATGTTAATATTTTCCATTTACATATCACCAGTAACGTTTGTTGCCCGTAAAACGGTGTTGCAGATGGTGATGGGAATAAGAATGATGAGTCAGATGGCTGACATGCATATATAGAGCTGAAACAGGACATCTATTATTTAACAGCTTTTGCTGCTTCACTTAGTCTCATTATCCTTAGATTCGGTTTCAGAACATCTTGCAGAATGAGTTCAAACCATTGGAATTTGAAGCAAAAGAATTCTTATTTCTCATTGTGGCTGATCATTGGATAGTTTCTATAACATTCTTTGGCAGACAGCTTATGTGTGTCTCAGACGAATATGTCTTCTTTTTAACCTATAGAAATATATATTACAGACATATGGGATGTTTTATTTACGGTGAACCACTGAATAGCGCAAGCATTCATTGAACGATGACGAGAATATAAGAGAATATAAGAGAGACGAACTGTCTCTCGTGCCAGTCACCGTGTACAATTTTACCGTTTCTGCTGCTGAAGAGAAGATAACCACTCCGAAATGCACGTATCCAGTAGTCTAGATAGTGAGCGCTATGAAACTGACTCAGTCTATGTACACCAAGAAATTTTCTCCGTGACAAAATACAATGAATGACTTTCTTATGAGTTCGAGTAGGCCTGAAGCATATTTGAACAGGTCTTACGTTTATATTGTTAATATCTTTTTTTAATATCTCCAAGGAAGGTAACTTCTTCAGTATAGCATTTTGCTGAATCTGTGACACAACAATAATTCATTGCATTGCGTGTTTATTATTATCACATTTTTGTGGAATTTTATTGCATTTCATTTCAGTTAAATTTGAAAATAATGAAACTTTAGTATAATAATTCATTACTAAAACTCAGTTAATGAAATAAAGGAACACAAAGTCATTGTGGATAGTTTTGATTTAGAAAACTTTATGCAAAAGTTCGCATCGTAAATGCAGGAGTGGTCTCAAACGTGTTGGTATCAAAGGTGTAAAGTAATATCTTTTAGACTTCCTTGCACTTGGTTGCCATATCGGTGCTATTATTGTAGCCTTGCTACAATTGTTTTCAGGTTTGTGATAGCAGATCCCGTTCCATCAAAATAGTCATAAGAAGATAAAAATCTCCCTTGAATATTCAACGTAATATCTTATAACTTTTGAAAGCAATGCATAAAACTTGTTTCGTATCTGCCGAATCAGGTGTTTCGCCAATTATGTTTGTGCGATATCTTGTCCCTGATCTTTCAAAGAGATTCTGTGTTTCAAAATGAGATCATAACAAAGCGGAATACATGAATTTTGTGATTCGGCTGACAAATAATGTGCTTGCAACCATTTCCTCTATTTTCCTGACTTTCTTCGACCTTCCTGACATAGGTCTCAAGCACGGTTCCCAATGAGACAAAAGTTCAACTAGCTCAAGTGAATTACCTTTGTAAACATCGCAAATCGGGTGAGAGTTACCACGAAATACGAAGCTCCTTTCAGGCAAAAATAAAACAACAAATGGAAGGAGTGAAAATTTAATCCAGTTAGCCTCCACTGATACAATTTGTTGCATGCAATTGTTTCAATGTTTTCTTTGTTCCATCCCTTTCTGGGATTCGTAATTTGATTTATGTTGTTTACTACGATTATGCTCGGAAATTGTGTTACGTAATTCTATCCTTTTTCTCCTGTGGTAGACTATCGATATCCTGTTGTCAAAAGTCATCCATCCATTCAGGCTTTTCCTAAGAGTCAATATGCTCAACCAAATATTTCTTGACATTTTGTATTAATCAGTCCTACTCAGACGATTCACACCTGTGATTCCTGTGTTTAATAGTAGAAAAAACAATTCTGCAAACTATAGTTTCGAAATAGTTTGGACAAACGAGCACATTCTCTTCACATACATTCCTCAAGGATTTTGGGATGTCTTTGAACGAACCTCCCAATGTTTTAATGCATTATGCAATGCACTGAAACACTGGAAATTTCATGTCTTTCATGCATTTTTATTTCAGATCATTTTTAAACCGATGTTGTTTACTTTCGGTTGTGATTGTGCTTCCTACATCCTTATTAACAGCTTCACTCTGAGGTTTATACGAAATCATTCGGTTTTCAGTTTAAAGGTTACACAGCTTTTACCGATATTCATTCCTTAATATTTTTCAGTCAATGTCAATATTCCTATCTAGTACTAGAGACAATGTGTATTTGTGTATTTTCGTTCTTACAGATCCGAGTAATGTGACAAGACTGCCTAAGTTAAAATTGATTGATTTATTGAAATTCCCGAAAGTAAAATTTTGGAGAATGATAAAAACATATTTCTTCTCATTTGATTTCTAGAGACTATCGAATCTTGATCTTCGATTAAGAAGATAAGTTTGAGGGTCCATGCAAATTAGACAAGGCTGTGTGGCACAGGAACCGTTAGGAAATGATGATACATGATCTTTAGGGCAATCTAAAACCGAAATCACCATGCATAGAGAATAATGAATGTACTAAGGGTGTTCATATATAATTCAGTGAATATAATGAAGCAAATGTTGACAGTTATCCAATGTATAGAACATAATTAAATACCATTGTGCCAATTAGCAATTAAGCAGAAGGTAGTTTGTTGCTT
The DNA here is from genome assembly GCF_006345805.1 of Octopus sinensis. Taxonomy (NCBI): domain Eukaryota; kingdom Metazoa; phylum Mollusca; class Cephalopoda; order Octopoda; family Octopodidae; genus Octopus; species Octopus sinensis. The sequence goes on along the minus strand of NC_043001.1, from coordinate 3,664,368 downwards.
ATAACTATCGCTTCAACTTCATGTTTAACTGCTGTAACAACCTAGAAGTATAGTGGTCTGTAAAAGCAGTGAAATAGACCTCCAAATAGATACGTACAAGTGTGCCATACATTGTGCTCTCCCCCCCCCCCCTCAGATGTAGGCGGAGGGATATTGTCATGATAGGCCTTCTGTTTTGGGTAATTTCAGTCTTGGCGAGTACCATACCTCCCCATGTGTGAATACAGTCGGTTAATTCATGAGAGTGAGGGGGAGGGAGGAAGAAGGGGAGAGACTGACTCCGTAAGGACGAAAAGAAAACTTGACCATGGTCATTTAACAGCCGAGTGTGGAGAACTAGAACGAAATCTAACAAGCCGAGGGGACCAGCTCTCCGGCTTACATAAGAGATAAAGTAAACTAAAGCTCAAATAAGGGCTAGAGTAGATTAGGTGGCAATCATCCATCGGCTGAAATGATCATAATACATTTTCGAAATGTAAAATCCAAAGATTGGATTTTTAAATGGAATTAAGTTGATCATTTTATCATTACAAGAATCCTATATGCTTGCGTGCAGACTTAGAGAGAAGGTAGGCTCCTACACATTTCAACGACAAAATTCATTCACAAATCATTGTTCGGCCCGTGATTATAGGAGAAATGTTCTTGCTCAAGATGTATGATGTTGGGATTGAAACCGAAACCAGAGTAGTTGAAAATCAGATTTCTTCGGTGTATAGCCACGCCTACATAGAGTTAAATTTCTCAGTCTTTTCACGAAACTAATACAATTTTAAGCGCATTATGAAAATCAAGAAATTTTTTGCTATTTCCCAGCAACTCATTCTCAGAAAGTTTAAATTTATATTCGATCTTTAGCCATCATCTAAGAATCTGTGATATTTCTCTGATTTAATGATTCACATTTGTTTAACACATTTTGAAATATTTCGTACATTCACAATGTATTTATGATAAGATTTATGTCTAAAATATTTCTGCCACTTCACATGATATGTTCATATCATGTCGCACTCCTTTGATGGTTGTAAGTAAAATTAGTATAGAACAACCAATTCTTGTATGAAAGCATATTCTTCGTTTTCCTAAGCTGCGACTAATGTAACATTTTTACTTCAGGTTAACTTTCTGCGGCTTCTATCGATGTTGTATTGCCATATTATTATTATTAATGTTGTTGTTGTTGTTGTTGTTGTTGTTGTTGTTATTATTATTGAGGCGGCGAGCTGGCAGAATCGTTAGCATGCCCCGGGCAAAATCCTTGGTGGCATTCCGTCTGTCTCTGCTCTGAGATCAAGTTCCGGTCAAACTGAGTACAAAAAGTTCCTTGCACAGACGCTTACCAGTTGGATTTCAGTTTATCTGACTTTTAATATATAGCAGAAGTTCTCAAACTTTTTGGGCACCGTCCCCACCCATGGCCACATAATACCCTCGGTGCCCCACCCCTATTTTTATGTATAAATAAAGATTTCATATTTTACTAATTTATATATACTATGAAGCATTTGATATCTAATATAATATTATACAATTTGTATACAATAATATAATAATATTTTAAATTCATAGCGTCCCGAATTCACTGCCTTCCTCCCAATCCCTCCTTTTTCTCTACCCCTCCCCAACCGCCCCTTAAGCACCAACGCCAATCTGGACCCTCTCAACGCCCACCGGAGGGTGGTAGAGCTCACTTTGAGAACCTATGGTCTAAAATATTAACAGGAAATTATATCATTTCAGAAAAGTCCTCTGTTACAATCCTTTAGATGAAGGCAATACGTAAAGAGAACTTCTGATGTTTACACACAACTCTGTCGTGCTGTAATTATTGAAGTCAAGATAAAACTTACTTGGAAAAATGATGCGAGGTGTTCGATCATATAATAATATAAATAATATATACATATATGTACATACCTACATATATATATATATACATGTATATAGGCGCAGGAGTGGCTGTGTGGTAAGTAGCTTGCTAACCAACCACATGGTTCCGGGTTCAGTCCCACTGCGTGGCATCTTGGGCAAGTGTCTTCTGCTATAGCTCCAGGCCGACCAATGCCTTGTGAGTGGATTTGGTAGACGGAAACTGAAAGAAGCCTGTCGTATATATGTATATATATATATGTATATGTGTGTATGTTTGTGTGTCTGTATTTGTCCCCCTAGCATTGCTTGACAACCGATGCTGGTGTGTTTACGTCCCCGTCACTTAGCGGTTCGGCAAAAGAGACCGATAGAATAAGTACTGGGCTTACAAAGAATAAGTCCCGGGGTCGATTTGCTCGACTAACGGCGGTGCTCCAGCATGGCCGCATCCAAATGACTGAAACAAGTAAAAGAGTAAAAGAGTATATACATGCATATATGGGTACAGGACATAAAAAAACGTTGAACACAATGAGAAACGAAATCATAAAACAAAAACATAGAAACGAACTTTTTTCGAACACGAAGAAAACAAACGGAGAAAAGAGTCATACAACATAAAAAATGTTCCCCTTCTTCAGTTGTCCCTGTTTTAACTACTCCACGTTTCCAAAGTAAAAACAAGTCGCGACTTCGTTGAAACAGTCCTTCCCGCAAAGCAAATTAAATAAAATTTGGGATTCTTTGCGGAGAGTGAAAGTGGTAACAAGAACAGGACAGTGAGAACAATACAATAAAAAAGTAAAAACAGTAAAAAAAAAACAGAACAATGAGAACAAAACAGTAAAAACAAACATTACTCTTCTATCTTTACTATCTCTTCTCTGTCTCTCTCTCTCTCTCATTCTCTTGTTCTTCATCCTGTCCGGTTTTTTCTCCCACCCTTCACTATCCTTCTCTACTCCTCTTCACCGTTCCCTCTCTCTCACTCCTCCTCCTCTTCATCCTCCTCCTCGACTCTCTCGTTGCTGACACGTGACGAAAGAGAATCTACCTTTCTACACACAACCTTCGTAAAGACTAAACTTGCTTATACTGTCTCCTTCATAAGCTCGTCTTCCTAAGCGTTCATAACAATTTTTCTATCGTCTCGGCTTTTAAGCCCTCACCGTTTGTTTTTACAGTTGAAACTTAGTCATATCTTTATATATAAAAGTCAAGTTGTGTGTCTGTCTCCTACGATTTAGATTCCTAACTATTCCCACATTTTGCGGTGCAGTTTAACCAAAACCGGGTATCTTATAGTCGTGATTAATATCGAGCCCTTCTGGGTATTAGCGCGCGTCTACGATGAGTCTACGATTTAAAAAAAAATTACCATCATTTTTTTTCCAGTTTTAATGCATTGTTTTGCTATTTTTTGGCTATAACTCTCTAAAAATGCTTATATAGTTATTTCCCTGACAAATCCGAGCAACACCGGGCGATACTGCTAGTATTAGATAAAAACTAATAAAATGCGAAGCTGAACGAGAAAACTCGGGATGACCGATGACCAACGACAAAAGAAGTCAAAAATTCAACAAGATATAAGAGTAAAAACATTAATTTTTCAGATTTTATGACAATTCTTGCTACCTTTTTACTTTTTTTTTTTGTTAGCAAAGAATGAATAATTTGAATCTGTTAAAGAACAATTATATCTATATAAAATTATGCGAAAAAGATTAAAAATAGTTTTGAATAAAATATTACATCAGTGTATTCCCAGGTTACGATAAATAAATCAAATGACAGTGTTTTAGTCTCTAAGAAATAATGTGAGCATTTATGAAGTATTAGCATAAGTAATTAAATCACATGCAAGGTCTTGTTAGTAACGAGGTGTCAAAATATTTGATACATTGCTACAATTTCTTAATGTAATTAAAGCTATAAATTTTACTAAAATTAAATAGATTCAATTAATTAAAGCTCAAGCAAAAATAACACACAAAAATAAAGAAAAATAAAGAGGATATTTCAGAAAGATTTACACGTACAGGACTCTACGAGTGTTTATAAAGTCACATATTCATACATCATCAGCGAAGCAGCACACATGCGTATATATATATATATGTGCGTGTGTGAGTGTGCAGGAGTTTCATATAAGTGTGCGTGTATGTATGCATATAGAGATATATATTCGTGTAACTGTGTGTAGTTTCATATATATATATATATATATATATGTGTGTGTGTGTGTGTGTGTGTGTGTGTGTGTGTGTGTGTGTGTGTGTATATATATACATATATGTACATATATATATATATATATATATATATATATATATATATATATATATATATACATACACACACACACACACACGTAAATGCCTTTATGCACACACACCGACTCACATATACATATATATATACATATATTCACAGACGCAGAACATATAATAAAAATGTACTGAACACAATTCTTACCAAACAAGTTAAATACAAAAAAAAAAAAACAATAAAATATAAAATCTATTGAGTTGCAGAAATTAAACCATGTTTTTGTTCTTGAATTGTTTTAGATTTTTTTCTTAAATTTTCGGATGAAGAAAAAAAAAAATAAATAAGTAAAGACCATTTTTTAAAGCAGAAAAATCAAATTAATTTGTCCACATTACGCAGACAGTGTTCATGAAATTTTCAATGTATTTTTTTATATAAACACTCTTTTTGTTAATATGTTTATTTGTGTTGTTTGCTGTTACGTTGGGTCCAAGAGAAGAAAGTCCAAAACAGCTCCGAGAGCAATTAAGTTTCTGTAAACATGTTTTATTGTGTGTAAATAAGTCACTTTGATAACAGACTTTTTTTTAGAGCAAACAAGCTACTCTAATAGTTCGCCGTTATCGTCGTTCCATGAGTAAATAGATTCTGCTTAAAGACTGATTCCGTCCACCTATCTATTAAGTGCAAATTAGTCGATAAATATGTTAGAGTGTTTGGTGTGGCTGATGGAGAGATGGAGATGTGGATGGTGTGTGGAAGCGATGAAGGGACGAAGGAATTGATAGAGGGATGGATAGAGAAATGGATTATAGATGAATGGAGCGACAGAGGGGCGAAGCAACTGATGGACAGATGGTGAGACGGATATGAAGCGACACGGAGTGGAAGGCAGAGATGAATGGCTAGATGCAGGAATAGGTGACCGACACATTTCTTTCCTCAAAATAGCAAATGAAATACCTACATTAAGGAAATTGATTAATGCAACAACAAAAATAAGAAACAAATATAACTTTGGAAGAAAATAAGCGAAAGTAATGACCTACAGAAATATGGCTGAGACCAATAGAATATATTTAGAAGTGGTGCAATGATAAAAATGATAGGATTCGAGTAGTTAACACTTCAATCATCATATTTCCAACGAAATATTTTATTGCCTAAATGTCTCAATCAATTTTGAAAATAGTCCAGAATTGGAAGAGATTTAGTAGAATAACGGTTTTTGTTGTTAAACTGGACGTTTCGAACATAATATAACTGTGATAATTGCATTAAGTTACCGATTTGTATCTTAAAATAATTCTTTATTATTTAACATTTTAATGTTATGCCACATATTGAACATGAGTTGTGCTGTTTAATATTATCTGATAAATACAAAACTCTCAAGTAAGTCTCGCGGTTACACGCGGGTATCCTAAGGTAGACGGGGATTGGCAGACAGCCACGAAGGGAGGAGAAACCTGTAAACAAGAACAGAACTGTCTCTGAGCCCTACGAGGCAAATCGTCTTGGTTTGAAACCAAAGTAATTTACCTTAATTACTTCAGTATCTTTAAAGTCCTTTTCAGTGAGTTTTCTACAAAACTAACAAAATACATTTCTGTAGGATGCAGGACAACAGAAACCGACTAACAAACACACACCTTCCAATTTACTCACGGGTGTGTCTTCTCCTCTTGCTGTCTTTCTATTGATACACTAATGGCCTCACGTCTCACACCTGAAGGGTGTCAGACCTCCTTCATTCAGATAATCCTGACTCACTCATCGCAGCTCGCATTTCGTGCATCTTTACGTTCAAAAGCTCAAATCCCACCGCAGTCCACTTTGCCATTTATCATTTCGGGGTCGATTAAATAAGTACCAGTTATGCACTGAAGTCCAGTAGCATGGATTATTATTATTATTATTATTATTATTATTATTATTATTATTATTATTATTATTATTATTATTATTATTATTATTATCATTATTATTATTATTATTATTATTATTATTATAATTATTATTATCATCATCATCATCATCATTGTCATCATATTCTCTTTGCACAGCTTCTAACGCTGGAGATGTACTACGATGTCAGCTCTTCATTACCAGTAAACTAAGGTAACACTCTTTATTTTTCGGACACCATCCGGAGTATACAAGCGGTTCCAAGCAGTGCTGCTTTCTGCACGTATCACTTTCTGGTGTATTGTCTATTCTGTATTTCATGTAAGTGGTTCTTAATGCTTGCTCTTGGCCATCAGAGACTAGAGCCTCTGTTTCCGGTGTGAAATCATTTTTATTCATCCATACCCATCTTTTTTCTCTCTCAGTTTTATCTTCAACATCCCTATAAAATTGTCCACGCAGTCTTTTCCTTATCCACATATATTCAGTTTCATTCATTCTCAACTGTTTGTAAAGTGCTTTATCTTTGCAATCTTCCATCCTACACAAGCCTAACCTTCTTACTTCCGATAATCGTGGTTCTGTGGCCATTAAACTGTCAAGTTCGATATGCACTCAGTTTTCCACACTTATCTGTCCCCATCCTCCATTTGCTCCCTGTGTGTATAGGCGATCAGTGTCTGCACGGGGATGATATGCTACATGCGTCATTAGCAGCTTTCTTGACATCCTGTCCATCTTTATTAGCCCCTCTTCTGTCCATATTAGGATTCATGCGCCATACCATCGTCCTACTGCGACTGCGCTGGAGTTTATAGCTGAAATTGTGTTTCTAGCCTTCTGCTTTGAGGCCAATACTTTTCTCACTCGCTGCAGGTAATCTCTTTTTGTATTATTATTATTGTTGTTGTTGTAGTTGTTGTTGTTGTTGTTGTTGCTGTTATTGTCGTAATATGAAATCTTACAGCATATTTTGCTGGATATGATGGAAAGTGTCAGCTGTCCACAGCCAGCAGATTAAGGTGACACTTGTTTACTGGTCATGCTTCAAGAATACTGCGAAGATTGTTCCAGTTCCAAGCAATTCTGATTTTTCAAGACATTCTACCTTCACACTTGCCCCAGTTTTTTTCAGCCATGTTGGTAGCTGAGTTCTGATACTCCCAAGTGCACAAATTACTACTGGTATCACGTCTATTCTCCTCATTTACCACAACCGTCGTATTTCTCACTTCAAATCGTCGTAGTTGTTTATTTTTTTCTTCTCTCACATTGATCCTTTTGTCACCAGGGCATACGATATCGATTATCATACATGTTCTTTCTTTTTTATTCACCAGAACACTGTCTGGTTTTCGATGTCTGGTCAGGTGATCGCACTGGATCATTGCATCACACAGGATTTTGTAATTCTCATTTTCGGTCACTCCTTCTGGACTTTGTTCACACCACACATTCGCCCTTTCTCGGCTCTGATTTCCACAGAGATCTCAATGGGTCATACTTGTTACACTGTCATGGTGTCTTTTGTATTCAAGTTCTGCCAATTTCGGGCATTCACTATCGATGTGCCATACCGTTTCACCCCAGTCACCACACATTCTGCATTAGTCGCTATCGTTAGTGTTGTCTATTCCTCACTTCACGTAGTTGGTCTTTAACGCTTGTGCTTCTGTCTCTATCTTCCGGTCCCTCTTTCTCATCCATAGCCACCGGTCTTCAGTATCTGTCTTGGCGTTCACATCTCTTGCATACCGAGCGTACGTTTCCTTTTCCTTCATTGCTTTTCTTTCTTGTATAAAGTTTTCTTTAGTTACACAACTTTCAGTTTTGATGACGCCGTCATTCTTCGCCTGTTTCAACAGTGCCTCCACGGCATTTTTTCATACCACACTAGGCTGTTCTCTGCTTCGAGACAGTCATGGCAACTGATTAAACGTCCCCTACCCTCTCTTGTAGACAAGTACAGCCTATCTGTTTCACTCTCAGGGAGGAAGGCTCCGTGTATTGTCAACATTATTATTATTTTTATTTTTATTATTATCATTATTATTATTATTATTATTATTATTATTATTATTATTATTATATTATTATTATTATTATATTATTATTATTATTATTATTATTATTATTATTATTATTATTATTATTATTATTATAGTAGTAGTAGTAGTAGTAGTAGTAGTAGTAGTAGTAGTAGTAGTAGTAGTAGTAGTAGTAGGAGTATTTTTCCTTCTTTCTTCAAATTTTCTTTCGTTTCTCGCCGAGTGTTTTCCGTACAGCTAGGGCAGAGAAGCTGATTGTATGCATTCCTAGATTACACACAAAAATTCACAGGTAAAATATGTATTTAAAAAATTAATGAATAAATATATTCATGAATGGATGTTGTTTTCACAACGATAATGCTCTTCTTAGTACATGAGACGTTCCAGTTAATACGATTTTTTGCACTTCCTGTAGGGATGGTAAGCCTGGTATCATTTTCAAATAGATTTCAGTACCTACTTTTATCATTCCTAGAGATCTCACAATCAATCACTGGTACTGTAGTCGTCCTGAGACTACAGTACCATTATTATTATTATTATTATTATTATTATTATTATTATTATTATTATTATTATTATGGTTTGGCTCAAATACGGTCTTGTTCCTGGCAGGAATTATGTGGGTAGAAGGTTACTACCTGTAACTTTAGGCATCTGCAAGTTTTCAGCACTCGTTCAAGTTCTTAGGACCCACCTAATAATCCTTGCGGTCCGTAAGAGACAAACTTTCTGCAGAAGCTCTACCGAGCGTCCTATTCCAATATCCTTCAACCAATTGTCTTCGGCAATTGACATTTTTATAGAGAACTCATTTCACTCACCACTCACCGTTCGGTCCAGAATGGTTCATTCGTGAGAGGTGACAGCATAGAAAAGCACACATTCACTCACAGGGTGCGATTAGATTCGGAACATAGGGGAGGAACTCATGGAACCAATTTGCAGGCTTCATCGGTAGCACGTAGGTCTCGATGAATAATTGAATGACCAAATCCAAGCTTCTCTGCTAGTTCCACTAAAAAGTTAGGATGGGATTTTGTTCTAGCAGTGTTTGCAGGACGTCCTCGTCGAGTTCTACAGATCTTCCAGGATGAGGTTTGTCTTCTAGGCTGTAGTTTCAGGCTTGAAATTTCAGGAACCACCGTTGAGACTGGATTACGCTTACTTTCCGACCACAATATACTGCGTTAATATTCCTGGCACGACGTGTTGCGTTTTTGTCTTTTTTGAACTCATAAAGCAAAATATGCCAAATATGCTCCTTTGTCACTTCCATTATAGCTTTGAAAGAATAACTCTTAAAATCGAATTACACCCTTCAAAACTCGCACATAGAAAAACTTCCAGATTTTATAGCAAGCTGATACAGATAGTTTATCCCACCCTTCTCCGAGTTTTGGTTCATGCAATCGTAAATAATCGCATTATTTATGGGATGACTCAATATGTATATATATATATATAAATCCTTAATTCCTTAAAAATGCTTCAGCCCGAAAGCTGCGGCCATGCTGGGGCACCATTGTTGAATGAGCTACACTAGTATGTGAAAACACCTCTGATACGTGGCACTTAATCAACAAGGGAGTTCGACGCCGCTGCCCCATATTGTGTTTCCTGCCCAGAGGTAGGTTCACCTGGAACCCCTGACAAGAAGAGATCCAGTTTAGTTTTAAAGAAACCCACATCCACACCATGCAGGTCTCTCAGGCATTTTGGAAGAATATTGAAGAGCTGCGGTCCCCTGAAAACCAAGCTGTTGCAGTACCTGGTCCTATATATATATATATATATATATATATATATATATATATATACACACTTTATATGTCTGCAAATACACACACACATTTATACACGCATTCACACACTCATCCATGCACAAACAATCGCTGTCTTCTATCATTCAATCATACTACTTTCCTAATATTTATACATACATACACACACACACATATATATATATATATATATATGCACACACACACACATATATATATATGTATGTATTCAAAATTTTGTACGTTCTTTTCTATTATTTTTCCGTTAGTGAAGACATTTTCACGATAAACAAATAAACGTATAATCTAATCCTAAATAATGACTAATTTTTCAGCCAACAGTGATTTTTTTTAGGTTTATTTCTTTTCTCAGTTTACATTTTATATTTACTTCAGTATGATTCGTCCCCGTTTCTTTATAATGTTTCTCTTCGATTTTTATCTATTTTTAAAACATCACTATTTAAAGAGATGTGACGAGAATAATTGCAGGAAATAATTTTTTTCTTTCAATGGATAAATTTCTTAAATTTGTGTAATGAAATTATATTTGTATTTTTTAATGTATAAGAATTTTTATTATCGCGATCATCATTATTTTATTATGATTATCATTATTATTATTATTGTTGGTAGTAATTTTATTGTTATTGTTGTCGTTTTTGTTAAGCAGTTTTTAAAATAAATTGATAAAATCCTGTTTTTATAAATTGGCAAATGATTCCACGGTGCCAAATACATAGATGAGCAGATCGAGTGTAACATATTCTTTACGCCTTTATTTCTGGTGCTGTTCAATATTCGGAATAATGAATAATTAACAAACACATTCCAGAAGCTAATTTGAGTGTTAAGGAATTGTCAAGAAAAGTTTTATTTTTAACTCTATTGCTTTTTGTTTATTTGTTGTTATGCCAAATTTAGATTACAACTGACAGATTTTAAATAAGATAAAATGGTAGGAGAAACAGTTTACTGAATTAAAGACACCGACTTACACACACACCGCAACCATGTGTGTGTGTATGTGAGTGTGTGTAAGAGAGTATTTGTGTGTTGTGTGTGTGTGTGTGTGGTGTGTGTGTGTGTGTGTGTGTGTGAAGGAATATGTATATAGCTTAGATAATTTAAATAATAACGTATTGCCCCTGCTCTATTATTTATTAATATAGGCAAGCATTTCTTAGCACTAATAGATAGACATTTTCCAGTCAACCATAGTTACAGAAAGCTCTTCAATAAACATAACTTAAAAATCAGTTTCTGCTCAACTACTAATTTAAAAAATATAATCGCACACAATACACAAAATCTGCAATATGAAACTAGCTGTTCATACAGGGATAAAAATTTGTACCCGCTAAATGGAGCTTGCATGTCGGAGACCATCATGAAGCCGCCGTGGGCTCTATATCCACAAAGGACACTGTTTCGACGAAGAAAGACGTGGGCCTTACAGAGGGTAATTTCAAGGCCAGGTTCAATAATCACACTTTGAGCTTCAGGCACTGGGATAAAAGGAAAATGACCAAATTATCCAGTCATATATCGTCCATTTCTAAGTATATATGTGTGTGTGTGTGTGTGTGCGTGTGTGCGTGCATTTATATATATGTATATATGAATATGTCATATATGTGTGTGTGTGTTTGTGAATTGATAAATGTGAAAGCAAGAGAACATCGGAAATCTTTTTTACGTGGTTAACAACAAAGGCGTAGTTTTATCTCCTTGCAGTATTTATATTTCCTATGACGTTGAAGTAAAATATTACCGTGGAACTTTTAATACACACAACTTGTAGGCACGTGTGCTTCATTAAGCTTAAGTTATCACAACACAATGGTGTCCTCCTACTACAACTGTAATAGTTATAGTCGTTGTTGTTGTTGTTGTTGTTGTTAATGTGTAGCCTTCAGGAATGCAATTCTAGAATGTCAATTAAACAAAAATCAAATAGTTCCAATGATTCGGGGCTATCAATATGGAATAAATTCAGGTTATAATGTACTTGAATTTGCTATCATACTATATACTCTGTCATATCAAATGATTGATTATATTCGATTCACTGCAGTAGAAGACGCACGCGGTAATCATTTTGCCGACCAATCTGATTTTGTATGATTGAGGAGTCTAATATTGACTTCAGTATGAATAGCCATGATTAAATGGCTCGTGAAAACGTTGACTTGCCTCGTCTAGTTGTACTTTAAAACTATCGGAAAACAATGACATCGTCTGCAGATAGCGTCAACATTTTGATTTCTTTTCCTTGTAATGACGTCAGTATTCTTTTCTAGTCTAAACACAAAGCCTGAAATATCTGGAGAGGGGACCAGTCGATTAGATCGACCCCAGTACGCAACTGGTACTTAATTTATCGACCCCGAATGGATGAAAGGAAAAGTCGATCTCGGTGGGATTTGAACGCACAACGTAAAGACAGACGAAATACCTATTTCTTTACTACCCACAAGGGGCTAAACACAGAGAGGACAAACAAGGACAGACAAACGGATTAAGTCGATTATATTGAGCCCAGTGCGTAACTGGTAATTATTTAATCGACCCCGAAAGGATAAAAGGCAAAGTCGACCTCGGTGGAATTTGAACTCAGAATGTAACGGCAGACGAAATACGGCTACACGTTTCGCCCGGCGCGCTAACGTGTCTGCCAGGTCGCGGCCGCCGCCTCCAGGTTAGCAAAACGTATAAATTACTATTATTTTATATTGGAGAAGAATATAATATAAGCCAACAGGCGGTATTCGTTGTTGTTGTTTTAATGCCATTAATTTTAGAGTTGTGACTGCCATAATCACTAGATTGTTCGACAACAACAGCAACAGCATAATAATAATAATAATAATAATAATATAATAATATAATAATAATAATGAGAAAACAAACTATGCTGGAACGTAGATATAGCATGCGCAGTTGACCACATGGTATGCGATAAGGAAGAAAGAAAGTCGAAAGATATGACAGGTTAGCTTGGGAAGTTAAGCAGTTGTGGTCGATGAAATAGGTGGTAGTAGTTACCAATAATTGCCGGAGCCCTGGGAACAGTGATAAAAAATCTTGAGATATACGTGGAACAAATAGGGGCTGCAATAAGCGTGGAGCTCTTGCAGAAAATAGCACAGCATGGAACCGCTCGTATACTCCGGAAGGTGCTCGGAAAGTATGAGGTGTTACCTTAGTTCACTGGTAGTGAACAGCTGACACTGTAATACATCTCCGGCGTTGGAAGCTGTGCAAAGAGAATATAATAATGATAATAATATAATAATAATAATAATAATAATAATAATCATTATAATAATCATTATCATCATCATTACCATTATACTTTGATATTCTTCATTTTCTTCGCTTTCTCTTTCTTCTACGAAGTTTAAATCTCACTGGAAACTGTTGACATTCGCATTACAACCTCTTGAGAGTGATAAAAATAACAAAGTAATTTCATACTGGTTCCAATTTAATTAACAGTATACTTCAACCCACCACCATACACACACACACACACACACACACACACACCACACACACACACACACACACACGAGCTGGCATTATTATCAATTACGGACCCTACATGCGTTCATTCAAACCGTAAGAGTGGAAAAATAACGATACAAACGTAGTGAAAATCGTACAATATCCACCAACGGACAATATTCTTTTCTACTCTGGGCACAAGGCCTGAAGTTTTGGGAGAGGGGGACAGTCGATTAGATCGACCCCAGTAAGCAACTAGTACTTAATTTATCGACCCCGAAATAATTAAAGGCAAAGTCAACCTCAGCGGAGTTTGAGCTCAGAACTTAGACAGCCGAAATATCTGTTTCTTTACTACCCACAAGGGGCTAAACATGGAGGGGACAAACAAGGACAAACAAACGGATTAAGTCGATTATATCGACCCCAGTACGTAACTGGTACTTATTTAATCGACTCCGAAAGGATGAAAGGTAATGTCGACCTCAACGGGATTTGAACTCAGTATGTAGCGGCATACGAATTACCTATTTCTTTACTACCCACAAGGGGCTAAACACAGAGGGTACAAACAAGGACAGACAAACATAAAGACAGACGAAATGCTGCTAAGTATTTCGCTCGGCCTGCTAACGTTTCTGCCAGCTCGCCGCCTTCGCAAACGGACATTATGGTCATATAATGGTCATATCTGAATCGCCTTTGATCGTAGACATGGTTGGTAAGAGAACAAGTGGGACTGTAGAACTATGACCACATAGGACTTACATCTGGTCAGATCTGACCGTGCCAATCCCTCTGATTGTAGTGAACCTAGAGAAGCTACGGACGCAACACTGTCTTGCTCTGCAAAGAGTAAAGAAACGCATGCGCACACAATACATATACATATCGCTTCTCTTTTACTTGTTCCGGTCTTAGACTGAGGTCATGCTGGGGCACAGATTTGAAGAATCCTTTCATAGTGGAACGAATCGACCCTTGTGTTTATTTATTTTATTTTTAAAGCCTGGCACTTACGTTATTGTTCTGTTGCTCCGAAGTGCGAAGTTACAGGGCCATAAACACACCAATACCGTTTATCATGCAATTGTGTTGGAGGAACACATACATACATAAACACATGCATATATATACATACATAAACACAAGCATATATATACATACATACGATATATTTATACACACATATATATACACGCACAAACACACACACACACACATATACATATAAAAGGCGAGGACAGAAATCCTTCAAAGGAATGTCAGACATCCAAGTCCGCAGGTACAGTCCAAGTAAAGAATACATATAAAAAAATATATATTCACGGTGATGGACTTGCATAGCATGTGATTTGATCTGAGATCGTGCGCTGGAACGAAAACAATTGCAGCGTGTAAGGTGTTTGTAAGACATTTAAGAAACACACAAAAGCCGATCGATTCACTTCAACATTTAAGTTTAATTTGTCAAAATATTTTCGTCGCTATAAGACCGCGACCTGTTCACTGACAAAAAATCCGTGCTGCATATATATTCAGTATTTACAAAAATAACAAATGAAGTATTAGGAAAGGAAATAATTGTAAGTGTAGACGATCTTTTATTCATAATCCAAGTTGGTACAGAACAAATATACATTCTATTATTATTTGTCTAGGTCAAACAAAATCTTTGTACAGTTTTGTTGGTCGTAATTATTCATACCAGTATGTATTTCCTGACGAAGAGTCTCATTTTTATTTCGTAAAGAGTTTTTCGAATTTGTCATTGGAATTAGTCTCCGAAAGAATTTGTAGAATGTATTTTGGTTCTGTGCCAACTTGGATTATGAATTAAAGTTCGTCTACACCTACAGTTATTTCCTTACTTTATATATGTATGTATGTATGTATGTATGTATGTATGTATGTATGTATGTATGTATGTATGTATGTATGTATGTATGTATGTATGTATGTATGTATGTATGTATGTATGTATGTATGTATGTATGTATGTATGTATGTATGTATCTGTCTGTCTGTCAGTCTGTCTATCTATCTATCTATCTATCTATCTATCTATCTATCAATCTATCTATCTATCTATCTATCTATCTATCTATCTATCTATTTATCAATCAATCTATCTATATATCAATCTATCTATCTATCTATCTATCTATCTATCTATCTATCATCTATCTATCTATCTATCTAATCTATCTATCTATCTATCTAATCTATCTATCTATCTATCTATCTATCTATCTATCTATCTATCTATCTATATATATATATATATATATAGCCCGTCGTGTGTATATATATATATTATATATATATATATATATATATATACACGACGGGCTTCTTTCAGTTTCCGACTATCAAATCCACTGACAGGGCTTCAGTCGACCCGAGGCTTTATTACAAGACACTTGTCTAAAACGTGATGCAGTGGAACCGAACTCGGGACCATGTTGTGCTTGAAAAACAAATTTCCCACCACAAGCCCCTCCTTCGCCTCTGCCCACGTTGTACACCTATACATCTCACATAATTTCTGGCCATGTACCAATATAGGAAATCATTATTTAAACAGTGTTTGTACATATTTTATATAGTTACCATGTGCCTGAATGATTGAGTTTGGGCGAGAGGAAAAGATGTAAAGATTTAGCATGTATCGAACAAATGCTAAGAACCTTTGTGTTCGACAGATTGTGTGACTGAACTGAGATATGGTTTGAAATTGATTGGGTAAATTAAATCAATATATTTTAATCAGAACGGTTGTAACGAATGGATTTCTGTTACAGCTGTTCACTAAACAAACATCTGCTGCCTAATAGATGATACGCGCGCGCGTGTGTGTGTGTGTGTACGTATTCATGTATATGTACATATAAATAAGTACACATATTGCTTATTGTAAACTTGTCACAATTTCCTGAAGTACTGTAAATACATACGCGATTATTATGGACACACACACACACACGCACACACAGGTGTATGTATGTGTGTATGTGTGCGTGTGAATATGTGTGTATGTATGTATATATATATACACGTACACACACATAGCTATGCACTCAACAGATATCGATCCTGGCCCCAATATGTCCCTATCAACCTGTCCTCATTTCTCATCTTCTGATACCTACCTCTCCATCACCCTCCCCAATAGTAGCATTTCCTCTCTTACTTTAATCAAGCGAGACCAGAATTCTACAATAATTTCGTCCCCCTTTTCTGCTACTCGTTATCTCTGCATTTCCTTGAACCATTTCTTTTATTACCAGTTCCTCATCCTCAATATGATCCCTTCCCATTTCATTTGCGACCGATCACTTCTTTCCAGATATTTCTCCTTCCCTTCTCTTCATCCCTAATACTCTCGCTTCTCTGCTATCGTTCTCGACATCATCTCATTTCTGCTCTCAAACCGAATCCGGATTTTTTCTCCTCCACTGAGTACAGCCACCACAGCGTGCCTCTAATCTTCTCCTTTCTCTCTTTCTCTATAACTCTCACTCTACTCCCCTTCCGTACTCTCTCTGTCTCTTATATTCACTTTCTTGTACCTTGAGAATACGCTCTGTCACTTCGTTACCAACATCATTATCTTCTTTCGAGCAACAGCCGCAATCTTTTAAAAATTCGCTCACGCCAAGTATTTCCTCAATAGCAGCAAATCGGTACAACCCCTATCTAAGTTTAGCCTATCAATACCTATTTCTTTACTACCCACAAGGGGCTAAACACAGAGGGGACAAACAAAGACAGACAAACGGATTAATTCGATTACATCGACCCCAGTGAGTAACTGGTACTTAATTTATCGACCCCGAAAGGATGAAAGGCAAAGTCGACCTTGGCGGAATTTGAACTCAGAACGTAACGGCAGAAGAAATACGGTTTCGCATTTCGCCCGGCTTGCTAACTTTTCTTACCTGACTGACATAATACCACATCGACTTTCTACTATAACTTCACTCAACGTAGCTCCTGTCACTTGCAGGTTACTTTGCGGTTTCACTTGTGACGGCAACACGTAAAAAGCACAACGTAACACAGTAAAGAGGTTGTCGTCTTAAAGAGCATCCAGCCGTAGTAACCATGTCAAAGCAGAAACTGGAACACGAGGAAGACCTCTGGTTCGTTGGATGCTGTCAAATCAGCCGGAACCGTACAGCATGGAAGACGCCCGTTAAATGATGATATATGCGGATGGGCTCATATAAATACGCATATGCAGAGCCATACATACGTTTGTTTCAAAAGCTTCGAAGGTCGTCGTGGATTGGAGCGGTTTCTCATCAACAGAAGAGTCCAGTGTAATATTCTATTATGGTTTTTCCAGGGCGCAGGCGTAGCTCTATGTTTGCTTCCCAAACTCATGGCTCCTGTATCAGTCCTTCTGCGTGACACCTTGGATAAGTGCCTTCTACTATATACTCGGCCGATCAAAACCTTGTGAATGGATTTGCCACATGAAAACTGAAAGAAACCTGTCGTATACAAACACACACATATATATCTCGGCGGAGTTTTAACTCAGAACGTCTGTCGTTACGCTCTGAGTGCAAATTCCGCCGAGGTCGACTTTACCTTTCATCCTTTCGGGATCGATAAATTAAGTGCCAGTCAAGCACTGGGGTCGATGTAATCGACTTAATTCCTTTGTCTGTCCTTGTTTCTCCCCTCTATGTTTATCCCCTTGTGGGCAATAAAGAAATATATATATATATATATATATATATATATATATATATATATATATATATATATGTGGTGTGTGTGTGTGTTTGTATGTATATATTTGTGTGTCTCTGTCTTTCCCCCATCACCATCGCTCGACAACCGATGTCGGTGTATTTACGTACACGGACACAAACAAAACTACCCGACGAACGGGAACGTGAAACTCTGAGTAACAGTTTTTTGTGATGTCTTTGCAGCTTTATTAATAAAGTATATTACTCTGCCTCCAGTATTTGAGTACTATTTTCCCCACCTTCTTTCACATTCATGTGCTTACTCTGATGTAAACATGTATTTATGGACAGTTTTATATCAATGCATATGCCTAAAAGCTTTTATACTAAAAGAAAAAAACTGGATTGTACAATTTGGTAGAATTTATAAAGCTCAAACACACGTTTCTCTAACACGTAACAAACTGATTGTGCCAGGAAAGCTTTGCATAACGTTTCACCGTCGCTTCATCAATGGTTGCTATCATAAAAACAACAACATTTTAGCTGTTACGTTTTTACACTAGCTCGGAAAAATAAGAGATGCTTACAATAGGTAAAAACATTACATATATATATATATATACACACACACACACACACACATATATATATATGGGGGCTATATCCTGTGTGTACACACTCACACACACATATATATATATGGGGGCTATATCCTGTGTGTACACACTCACACACACACATATATATATGTATGTGTGTGTAAGTATGTATTTGTGTGGTCTGTGTCTGTCCCTCGTTACCATCGTTCGACAACCGATGTCGGTGTGTTTACGTATACGTAACAGCTTTTCGGCCAAAGAGAACTATAGAATAAGGTCTGCGATCGATTTCTTTGACTGAAAGTGGTCCTAAATCACAGCCGCAGTCAAATGACTGAAACAAGTGAAAAATCATAATAGAATGTTCCACTGGACTCTTCCGTTCATGGAAAATCGCTCCAATACACCACGACATTGTTCGAACCTTTTGAACTTTTCTTAACTTTTTTGTACTTTCTAAACTATTTTTGTACTCTCTGCTTTCTCGCTAGCCACTACACATTCTTTATTTTCTCTCCTTGTTTCTTTCTGTGTTCCTATCTGTGGAAGAGCGTAGGCTCGAAACGTTAAAGACTTTTTCACTTCCTGAGCGTTAAACTAATACATCTGTTTGTTGTCTACACCACCTGTCTTCGTCTTTTTTTATTTTTGTAAATTCTCTTCCTATATATATATATATATATATATATATATATATATATATATATATATATGTATATACACTAGCAGTTTCGCCCGGCGTTGCTCGTGTTTGTTTCGACCCTTTAGAATTGGAATGTTTGAAAAGTAAGAATTCTGCATTATGTAGCTTGTTATTCTCTTTAAGTGAACATTTTTCTGGTTGAAATACACCGAAATATGGCGACACAGCAGTCAAAAGATCGTACAAAATAAAGTTTTTCACAGAAAAATACACCTTTTTGATGTAAATAATTTTTGGTGTTAACATGGTCCGATTTGAATTTTTTACGGAAGGAAGAGCCAGCCTTCTTCTATCATACTCTCAATTTTGGTCAACTTGCGCCGCAGGACCTCGGAGGAGATAGTGTTAGTTGATGGCTACCAAATCTGCCATACACAGACAACTTCAGCTTTATATATAGAGAGAGAAGTAAATAAAGGAATTCGCGGGCGCAGGAAGCCTGTGAGGACAGCTTAGAAAATCGGGTAAATATCCCCCTCTTTAAAAACCGGTAAAAGTTATGTGATCACCAAACATCCAAAAGAAATCGAAGGCTGCAGATCTCAAATTCCGGCAGATTACTCTGAACCATTAGGCTAACCGACACCTGACGACAGATTCTGTCTTTTTATAATAGAAATTAGAATGTGAGACCATTTTGTAAACAAACTTATAAGCGCCGAACGTGTTGTATACTCACAAATAAAAGAACTGGCGAACGCAGGAAGACCGTGAGGAGGACAGCTCACGTTCCAAAAGCTATTATTTAGCATTATGGAAAACGGAATCTGTTGTCAGGGGTCTCTTAGGTTAATGGTATGTTATAAAAAGTAATATTAGCTAAAATTATTTTAACACGTTCTGTTCTAAAATGATAGACATGCTGAAAGATTTAAAAGCTTGACGAAATTATTGGTTTCTTCATGCACTCTACAACTGTATTCGAAGTATGTATCTGCTATAAATAATCGATTATGTTGCTGTTAAAATTCCATGTCACTGATTGAAATTGAACACTGTTGACAACGGAACAGCATTGGAAAAAATCGAACAGAAAAATGAGAATTTACAGCGTCTGGATCGAGGTGAAAATGCATCGAACTTTGCGCAAGGGTACAGCACTCTATTGATTGAATGACACTAAAATGTCAAAAAATATGTTTCTCTTAACAAATGTGGTTTAATGTTTGTGAGCTGAGAGTGTATAATACATACATATATGCATATATGTGTGTGTGTGTGTGTGTGAGTGTGTATCTGTGTGTGTGCGTGTGTATGTATGTATGTGTATGTATTTATGTATGTATATACAGGGGTTGGACAAAATAATGGAAACACCTAACATCACAGCATCATAATTTTCAGATATCTATAAAGCCGTCAAAAGCTTGCTTATTTAAATGTTGTTTTATTTATTATTAGTGTTGCTTGATGTTTTTTTTTCTAAGATTACTGTTTTTTTCAGATATCACCAGAAAAAGGTAATTAAATTTCATTAAAATGACAGATCTATCGGACTTTCAAAGAGGTCAAATTGTTGGTGCTCGTATGGCAGGCGCATGCGCAACGAAAACAGACGAAATATTTGGTGTATCAAGAAGTACTGTCTCGAAAGTAATGATAGGATGGAATGGATAGGGAATATATATATATATACACACGCATATATATATTAAAAATGGGCCGGTTGATAGAATAACCATAGGTTTCCCGCCCACCGTCCATAA
>NC_043001.1:3610746-3638246 GCF_006345805.1 Octopus sinensis | reverse complement strand
AACGGTGGTGGTGGTGATGCTGTTGTTGTTAGTATTAAGTGGGGCGACAATGATGATGGTGTTGATATCCTTATTGAAGTAAACAAAGGCGGCGAGCTGGTAGAAACGTTAGCATGCCGGGCGAAATGCGTAGCCGTATTTCGTCTGCCGTTACGTTCTGAGTTCAAATTCCGCCGAGGTCGACTTTGCCTTTCATCCTTTCGGGGTCGATTAAATTAAGTACCAGTTAAGCACTGGGGTCGATATAATCAACTTAATCCCTTTGTCTGTCCTTGTTTGTCCCCTCTATGTTTAGCCTCTTGTGGGTAATAAAAAACAGATATTTCGTCTGCCTTTGCGCTCTGAGTTCAAATTCTGCCGAGGTCGACTTTGCCTTTCATCCTTTCGGGGTCGATAAATTAAGTAGCTTTGCGTACTGTTGTCGGCCTAATCAATTGCCCCGCCTCCCTCAAAAATTCGGTCCTTGCATCTAGAATAGAAAGGATTATGGGAGTAAACAATGTCCACCAATATACTCAACCTCTGTTTTACATCACGGATGGATGATTACCGTAAAGACGAGAGACCTCAGTACGAATCATAAAACACAGACTGTGAGTGTCAAATGCGACATGGAAAACGTGACATCAACGTGACATATGAA
This sequence comes from Octopus sinensis, assembly GCF_006345805.1. NCBI lineage: Eukaryota > Metazoa > Mollusca > Cephalopoda > Octopoda > Octopodidae > Octopus > Octopus sinensis. The sequence continues at coordinate 3,637,603 of NC_043001.1, read as the reverse complement.
ATGCATACATATACATGTATATGTATATGTGTGTATATATATATGCGTGTGTATATATATATGCGTGTATATATATATATGTATATATGTATATATATATATTTATATATATACATATATATATATGTATATATATATATATATATATTATATATATATATATATATATATATATATATATATGTATATAAAAGATAAAGAAAGGGTGAAAAAATTGGTTATTAATTTAATAACATCAATTTAAACACTAGTGGCCTAGCGCATAAAAGACTGAGATTCAGTAAATATTATTAATACACAAATATGAGAGAGAATCCACAAAAATGTTTCTTGAGAACAATTCTTAGTGGTTGAGACCCTTGCAGATCTATCTCTAGCGTAAAAGCGTCCACATTGTGGATTTTCTCTCATATTTGTATATATATATATACATATATATATATATATATTTCTTATCACGGGAATTTTTATCTTGAAATGAGATCACCATGTCATGTACTTCTTGTTGTGATGCATGTGCCTGGTGTACCCTTATCAGACGGGTAGTCATGATGAATATAATGTGCTTTGTATATTTAAATCGTTGTGTAGATTTCTTATCACAGTGATAAGAAATCTACCCATGAGTAAAGATCATTTACTACCGTGTTTCTATTGATGAGATTCACCTCTCTGTCTATATACCTACCCTCTTTGTAATGTTGGCAAATGGAATAAGTATAAAAATTAATATTGTCAATTTAATTTTTAAAATTCCATATGTGGCTGAAGATTGCTCTACGTTTTAAAACTGATGTAATACTTACATTGTTTAATTAAATGAAATAGCATGAAACGATAGTACTGCACTACCTTTGGATATCCTTGTTGCTTATTTTATAATCACCCCATTTGATTTATATGGATAATACCATACCAAATTCTAGTGCCTTTAACTTAAGTACCGTATTCATTTGAATCAAAATTTTTACTGAACTTATATATATATATATATATATATATATATATATATATATATATATATATATATATATATGCCTACAAGTATAGAGATTATTAAATGTATATGGGACAGTGGGTCTAAGATATCTACTTGAAATGTTTTTAAGATAAACAAGTGTTTTTTTCTTTCTAAGTTTTACCAAACACACACACTTCTCCTTAGCATGTAATGATAAAATCAGTTTACTCTCGTTTCATACAAATCGCTATTCTCTGGAATTGTTTTTGAAGTTGAGTGCAAATTTGTATTTTCTCCTCGTGTCTGTAATTATTGGTACCATCTGGCTGTATACATTTTTAATCTACTGTCTTGTGTCGATGAAATATGTGTATCTGTAGAAAATAACCATGTAAGAATGTATTTTCTCATGTATATATGTATGATGTATGCATAATATGTGTGTGTGTGTGTACATATATATGTATGTTACATATACTTATGTTAATATGAATATGTATATTTGTATATTTGTATGTTTTAATGTATGTATGCAATTACACATATTTTTCTATGTATGAGCGCATGTGTGTATGTACGTGGGTGTGTGAGTTATCTTCTATTAGACAGAGGAAACAGAGGATTTATTTATTTTATATATTTATTCATTTGGTTTTTGCAAATCTCACTTGGATAACAAGTGGTGAAAATGGAAATAAACAACAAACAAACTCCACAATTTTCTGCCCTCCAGCTATTGTTGACTTACATCTTCAAGAAAGATTTTTGAATTATTGATTTCTATTTATCATAAAATGTAGATATCTTTCAAGAATATCTTTGGAATGCAACCAAAATTCTGAAATAATTGTAAACATTCCGAGCAATGGGCTCTTTAATGCTTAAAGTATTTTTATTGTCAAACTGAGAACGATTCATCATAAATATTTGCAACTGTTTTCCCCACCTCTCTAAGAAATTCTCTTATAGAAATAATCTTATGTAATTTCTTTTTCTTACAAAGTAGATGTTTGAAGTTGTTGGCAAAAATATTTCTTAAAATGAAAACTGATATAACACAACATTACACTGGTTTTTACCCACTTAACTAATGTTGGCGTATTGCCTTTAAGTACCTCACCTGACATGGAGACATTATCAACATTACAATCGCCATTACTGGGTCTCCTTTGCCAGTTCAAAATTCTATTTTATTTCCAATGAAAGTATCCTTCTTATTTTTCATAAATCTCAGGTTAAACCATTCACAGACAATTGGTCTGCTCTCTGGAATGTTGCCTTTACAATGGTTCGCAATATATTTGACACACAATTTACTTAAAAGTTGTAAAACTCAAAGAAACTATTTGCGTTAAAATGATGATCTTTACACTTTTACCTCTATTGTTGCACAAATAAATGATTTGCTAAAAATAGAAGCTAAAACTCTTTCAAATCACTTACCCTACCATCTTACAAATGAGAAGGACATGTTAAACAATGAAGTCATAAAGTATTCTTTGAACAATATCCTGCCTGGGCGAAGGTGGAGCGCTGGCAGATTTGTAAGCATGCCAGGTGAAATGCTTAGCGGTATTTCGCCTGACTATACGTTCTGAGTTCAAATTTTGCCGAGGTCGACTTTGCCTTTCATTTTTTGGGGGTCGATCAATTAAGTACCATTTGCGTACAGGGATCGATCTAATTGACTGGCCCCTTCCCTAGAAACATTTTGGGCCTTGTGCCTAGAGTAGAAAAAAATATCATGTCTGTGTGAAGGCGGCGAGTTGACAGAATCGTTAGCGTACCGTGTGAAACGCTTTGTGGCATTTCGTCTTTCGTCTGTCTTTACGTTCTGAGTTCAATTACCACCGATGTCGACTTTGTCTTTCATCCTATCGGGGTCGATAAATTAAACACTAGTTGTGTACTGGCGTCGATCTTATCGACTGGCGCCCTCCCGCAATTTTTCCGGTCTTGTGCCTAGAGTAGAAAAGAATATCATGGCTGGGGGGTCATATTTCTAAAGCCTTTAGTTATAGGTTACTTCGATGAAGGCCAACCTGGAGCAAAGATACAAGTCCTAATAAAATATTCTCTTCATTGTCCTCATCAATCTTTTTATACAAACTGATAGTCTGTTATGGGAGGGAAACTATCTTAGCTATTTTACTTATATGAACAGGTTTGGCTCATAAGTTAAGAAGATTGTTGTTTCATGAGCAGGAGGTTCTGTGTTCAATACCACCCTGCAGCATGCTCAGTAACAATTTACTTCTATATTAGTCTTGGACTGATCAATACCTGGCTGATCAAATGTATTAGATGCAAACTATATATATATATATATATATATTGGCCTGCTCGCTTAGCCAGCGGGGTGGCGTCATTCGAAGGCTAAAACAATGCGAACGCATTGTGACCAGCGATGTGTAACTACATCTGATGGAATGGTCAGTCACGGGATCACATGATATATATATATATATATATATATATATATATATATACATGTGTGTACGTATGTATGTATGTATAGATAGATAGATAGAAAAATACGATAGAAAATGGAATGAACAACATCACACCTTGGATGAACGATAATGATTACACAACACCGCAGCAGTGTGCTGCAGGAGTAAAAATGTATCGAAACAATTGTAGTGATTTTAAATATAGAATGTCATTCATTTGATTTTCTGCCATTCGTCTATTTGCATAAACTCTACAGATACAATGAAATCCCTGGTGTACATCCAGTCACACAAGCATCAAGTAGCCAGTTACTGTAGGCAGGCTTTGCACGGCAGTCTACAACGTTTTTACCAAAGTTTCATCTAAATACATATAAACACGTGGGTTTCCTTGGATCATTTTCACTCTCATACAAGAGGTTTTCTTCTTTTCCAATATTCTGCAAAGACATGTCTGGCCATGGAATATGTCACTTAGTTGCCTGTTCAGGCAATGTCCATTTAATGGCGGGAGTGAGCCAATGTACAGCTCATACGTTCAATCACCATTAACAAATCATTTGTGCAGGTCGTTCAGGAACAGCTGGACCCTGTTATGCCGTCTTCAATGGGAGATTTGAGGAATACACATTAATGAATTATTGAAAGTAAAAATGAAAGGGAAACTAATATTGCTTTCAAATAGGTCAATGAAGACAGGTTCATTGTGTGAGCAGAATATTTGCCGTGACTGCGATTTTGCTCGGCTTGATGGGTCTTTTTCTCAAGCGTGACATAATGCCAAAGGTGTTGGTCATTGCCTCTGTGAAGCCTAACACTCGAAAGTAACTCAGCCACTTTGCCTCTCCGTTACCCAAAGCCCGAAAGGAGCTCAGCCACTTGCTTCCGTGTGGCCCAAATCTTGAAAGGAACTCAGCCACTTTGCCTCTCCGTTACCCAAAGCCTGAAAGGAGCTCAGCCACTTGCTTCCGTGCGGCCCAAATCTTGAAAGGAACTCAGCCACTTTGCCTCTCCGTTACCCAAAGCCTGAAAGGAGCTCAGCCACTTGCTACCGTGTGGCCCAAATCTTGAAAGGAACTCAGCCACTTTGCCTCTCCGTTACCCAAAGCCTGAAAGGAGCTCAGCCACTTGCTACCGTGTGGCCCAAATCTTGAAAGGAACTCAGCCACTTTGCCTCTCCGTTACCCAAAGCCTGAAAGGAGCTCAGCCACTTGCTACCGTGTGGCCCAAATCTTGAAAGGAACTCAGCCACTTTGCCTCTCCGTTACCCAAAGCCTGAAAGGAGCTCAGCCACTTGCTACCGTGTGGCCCAAATCTTGAAAGGAGCTCAGCCACTTTGCCCCCATGAGATTTCATTAATCGCTTGCTTGTGCCTCTTTGTTTACCTCTTTTGTGCCAGTGCCACTCTGCATGGGCCCAAGACATGTTCCCTTGTTTGTTTATCTTGGCAGTGTTAGCAAAATTATCTTTTTAATCTTTTTTTAAAAATCTTTTTACTTGCTTCACACATTTGATTCTGACCAAGCTGGGGCACTCCCTTCAGGAATTTCAGCCTAACGAATCCCCCCCCCCCAGTATTTACATCTTTCTAAGCCTGGAATGTATTCTACCAGCCTCTTTTGCTGAACCACTATGTCACTGAGACATAAATACACCAACACCGGTTGTTCTCTTCATCAAGTTTGTATTTAAATGATGGAGGTCATATATGGATCCAAGTAAGAAGTTGCCTCAGTCTTACAGCTGTGTTTGTTGTTTTTGATTCAAATAAGAAAAAAACAAACATCACAGCTTCTTGAAATTGGTTCCTCTTCATGTGTCTTAATGCTGTGCATTTATTTTGATTTGATGCCGTAAACTAGCAGACTACGAAATACCAAACTTCATTAACATTAGAGCTAATTATTCTGTCAAATGACATTGGTTATTTGTGAAGGCATTTCATGATTCATGTGGGGCAATTTAATTCTTCCAATCATGGATATTAACCATCACCTGTTTGAAATTAGCGAAACAAAAACTCGTTAGTAGCATCCAGTTAAAAATTAATAATGAGTCAACAAATAAAGCTATATTTTCATTTGTTTTTTTGTTGTTTTGGAATATTTTTCAACTTTTTTGCTTTTTATAAATTTTTAAGAGTTCAAAGGTTTCCAGGACAATAGGTTTTACAGCTGGATATTATGACTTACTAATCAGATGGGAAACTGGAGTGGAACTGGAGTGGAACTGGTATGGAGCTAGATTGAACTGATGTAAGATTAGAGTGAAACTGGAGTGTAAATGGGGTGTAAATGGGGTGAAACTGGTATTGAACTAGAGTGAAACTGATGCAAGATTGGAATGAAACAGGATCAAAATTGGAGTGAAACTCAAGTGCAACTTGAATAAAAATGGTATGGAACTTGTGTGAAACTGAAGTCAAATTGGAGTGAAGCTAGAAAAAAACTGGAGTGAAACTGGAGTGAAACTGGAGTGAAACTGGAGTGAAACTGGTATGGAACTAGAGTGAACTGATGTAAGATTGGAGTGAAACTAGATTGAAATTAGAGCGAAGCTGAAGTGAAACTCAAGTGAAACTGAAATGAAACTGGTATGGAAGTCGAGTGAAACTGAACTAGAATTTGAGTGAAATTGGATTGAAACTGGAATAAAACTGGAGCAACAATGTAGTGAAACTGGAGTGGAACTGATGCAAGACTGGAGTGAAACTGAAGTGAAACTCGAGAGTAACTGGAGTGTAACTGGAATGAAACTGGTATGGAACTGGAGTGAAACTGAAGTAAAATTGGAGTGAAACTGGAGAGAAACTGGAGTGAAACTGGAGTGGAACTAGTGTAAAACTGGTATGGAACCAAAGTGAAACAAGTAAAATTGGAGTGAAACTGAAGTGAAACTGGAGTATAACTGGAGTGAAACTCATCTCACTCATAGACTGGAGGAATATATTTATGTTTTAATCCTCACTCAGACCTGACAGAACAGATTTATGATTAGAAGCATTCCAGCTATAAAAATGCTGTTGTTTAAGCCTAGTGCAGAACAGATCTATGATAAAATGTGTTCCAACCATGACCATTCCAATGATTTTTATTTTTTCAAATGATGTGTATGAAGGATAACAGTATCCTGTGGTCGTCAACTTTTTTTGTGATGGTAGAGTTTAATTTGAGGGATATTTGGCTGCTATTTCTAGCAACCATGTACTGGCTTTCCTATTAACTTAGACCAACCTTTTAGAAGCCATTCTTTTCTTGGCAGAATTCCACATTCTCTGAAGGAATCATTCTTTTATTCTGTAACAAGAACTGACTGACTCAAAGGCTATTCTATAACTGGAATCAGTTCAATTGTATCTCAGAAGAATTGACAAAGGCACTTATCTTTGGAGGACATTGAAACATTCTCAAACACTATAGAGAAAATGCTTCCATTTAAATTACCATTTCACATTATTTTAAGAATGCCACTTTTCATGCAGAAACTCTCAAAGAGGTGGCTCTGCATTGGAATCGTTCAGATTTTTATCCTCAACACTGCCAGGGATGAAGCAGAAGCTGTCCAAAGACATCAGAATTTTAATTAATCGTGAGTGTAATTAAATCTGGAGTAATTAGTGACAATGAAGGGAGGATTAAATGACGAGGTTTTTTTCTGTTTAAAATTTCTTGTTCCATTTTTTTTCCATCTAAATTTCGTTTTCGTTAACTTGTTATTAAACAGCAGCTTCGTATAATTCAGAGTTTCAACACAAACGAGGATGATGATAACTGTATCCGATTTTGGTACAAGTGATTGTGGTGGAGGCAGGCAGTTGTTAACCCTGTCCTCATTGCACAATTGGCTGACCCTCAACGAACTAGAGGCAAAGTCAGCATTCATGGAACTTGAACTCAGAATGTTAAGGATGATGATGATGATGATGATGATGTTGATGACGATGAAGATGATGATGATGATGAGGAGGATGGTGATGAGGGTGATGATGTTGATGATGATGATGATGATGACAACGATGAGGACGATGATGTTGATGAAGATGTTGATGATGTTGATGATGACAATGATGAGGAGGAAGAGCAAGGTGATGATAATGTTGATGATGATGATGATGATGTTGATGATGACAATGATGAGGAGAAAGAGCAAGGTGATGATAATGTTGATGATGATGATGATGATGATGATGATGATGATGTTGATGATGGCAATGATGAGGAGGAGGAGGTGGAAGAGGAGGAATAATATATTGATGATGATGATGATGATGATGATGATGATGATGATGATGATGGTGATGATGGTGGTGGTGGTAGTGATGATGTTGATGATGATAATGATAATGATGCTAATGATGATGATGATGATTTCAAAATTTGGCACAAGGCCAGCAATTTTTTTGGAGAGAGCAAGTTGTATACATCGTCCTCGCCCCACCAATTCATAACTGGTACACATTTTATCAACCCCAAAAAGATGAAATGTGAAGTCAAACTCAGTGAAATTTGAAAGCAGATTGTAAAGACGGATGAAACACCACAAGGCAATTTTGCCTGGTGTGCTAACGATTCTGCCAGCTCCCCATATTAATAATTATAATGGTATTGGTGATGATGAGGAGGATGAAAGAAAAAGAAAAAAAATATATATATATAGGCGCAGGAGTGGCTGTGTGGTAAATAGCTTGCTAACCAGCCACATGGTTCCGGGTTCAGTCCCACTGCATGGCATCTTGGGCAAGTGTCTTCTACTATAGCCCTGGGCCGACCAATGCCTTGTGAGTGAATTTGGTAGATGGAAACTGAAAGAAGCCTGTCATATATATGTATATATATATGTATGTGTGTGTTTGTGTGTCTGTGTTTGTCCCACTAGCATTGCTTGACAACCAATGCTGGTGTGTTTACGTCCCCATAACTTAGCGGTTTGGCAAAAGAGACTGATAGAATGAGTACTGGGCTTACAAAGAATAAGTTCCGGGGTCGATTTGCTCGACTAAAGGCGGTGCTCCAACATGGCCACAGTCAAATGACTGAAACAAGTAAAAGAGTAAAAGAGTAAAGAGATATATATGCATACTAGATTTAGAATATAAATTATTTTCTAAATATTTTTTTTTCCCTTTTTAACTCTTTTTCAGTAAAAATCAAAAAAAAAAAAGAAAAACTTAATGCATGTGTAATGACTCATAAATTATTAGTTTAAACATAGCTATTGTTATCATATTGACAGACAAGGCTAGGCTGGTTGTTATATTGCATGCCTCACTAAACTGAACTGATAAATCTATCCTTTATCCTTTATATTTTCTTTCAATTGAAGCATTCAAATAAATGGATAGAAAATAGCCAAATCTATTCTATCCATTCCATGCAAGAACTACCAAAATAAATTTCAAACAATATATATCTAAGCATCAAAAATGCAGAAAAATATTGAGTCAATGAAATGTAAAGATTATGTGATTATGACAGTCTTTGATAGTAACGAAGGAGAAGATGCTTAACAATACATTATCAGGATGAAGACAATGGTTTATTTAATTCCAATACAGAATAACATAATTAAAGCAAAATAGGACATTTATTTTTATATCTTTTGTCCTTGTCATTGTTGCAGTTTAGCTTCCAGTCAGATTTGATTGAGTAGTTTTACAATCAAATGCATTCTGGTTATGGCCATCCTCTATTCTCATTCATTTCTCATCTTGGATGCAAAAGGAAGAAAGAAAAAATAAAAACAACAGTGTCTTATGAAACTGGCAGTATTTTTCGTTGGCATAAATAGTAGAGACAGTTTGTGAATTTAGTTATGTTTGTATACCATGGGAGACAACCACGTCGCACAGTTTCTGCTGAGTTTTGAACCACCTCTCTCTCTGATTTTCTCAGCACAGGACCTGGCAGCTGACTTGGCAGACACCCATAAAATCATCAACCATCGTACAAACAATAACTCTGAGCACCTTTTCAAACTCCACCCATCTAACACCTGTGGACATATTTACAAAGTCAGAAAATAGCACAGCTCCCATGACTTCAGAAAACATTTTTTCATGCTGAGAGTTGCTGAAGCATGGAACAAACTGCTGGCATCAGTTGTTAGTTGTCGGAGCACTGCATCCTTCAAAACTTCCATGCTTTCTGAGATTCGCCAACACTACACCTGATTTTCTCCCCTCCATACACACACAGGCATGTATCTGACTCATACATTGTTCGCCTTCCAGACATTTTTACATTACTGCATGTACTTTATATGCACTTTCTGACAAGTTGTGGTGCACCTGAGCACTGTATACAATCATTTCATTATTATTATTTTTCAAGCTGCCATAATGAAATGCTGCCATAAAAAGCATTAACGTTTAAGCATTAATATAGCTTAATGAAGCAGCACTGAAGGAATTCTTATGGTTGATGTGGTGAAATTCAAAAGAGAGGAAGTGCTTGAGAGAAAGAGCTGGAAAGAAATGAAGCTAGCATGATCCGCTGGATGTGTAATGTGAGTGTGCACACACGACAGAGTGTAGGCATCCTGAGAGAAATGTTGGACATAGGATGAAAGAAAGATGTTTGCATTGGTATGGTCATGTACTATGGATGGATGAGGAAAGCTGTGTGAAGAAGTGCCACTCCCAAACAGCGGAAGGAATTCGGGGTAAAGGGAGACACAGGAAGACATGGGATGAGGTGGTGGAGCATGACCCTCGAGCATTGGGCCTCACAGAGGCAATGATGAAAGACTGCTACTTCTGGAGATATGCTGTGACTGAGAAGACCTGGCAAATAAAGTGAGTTCACAGCTGTAACCTATACCAGTGTTGTCACTCAAAAGTACCTTGGATCGTAGGGTGACATGCCATGCTTGAGGAGACCAATTGAGTCGAGTACATTAAAATCAACTCAAATGATTATCAAATGGAAATTGTAGTTGTGATCCCTGTGATGGTGGCACATAAAAAGCACCACCCGAACGTGGCTGATGCCAGTGCCACCTTGATTGTCTTCCATGCCTGTGGCATGTAAAAAGCACCAACCAATCATGGTTGTTGCCAGCCCCCTCTAGCCTCTATGCCAGTGGAATGTGAAAAGCACCCACTACACTCTTGGATTGGTTGGCATTAGGAAGGGCATCCAGCTGTAGAAACACTGCCAAATCAGATTGGAGCCTGATGCAGCCTCCTGGCTTCCCAGACCCCAATCAAACCGTCCAACCCATGCCAGCATGGAAAATGGATGTTAAACGATGATGGTGGTGGCGGTGGTGGTGTTGGCGATGACGAGGATATAACAATTTGGCATATTCAACCTCAGTAGTTGACACAAAACTATGTCACTCTGCTAAGAGAATTTCCACTTATTCCACACGCTTCTTTTTGCATTCAAGGAAAAGCACAAATCTTCCAAAGTGGCAAGAATCCCACACATCTTTTATTATATGCAGCAGCTTTAATTCCTTCTACATTCTTCAACTTCAACAACTAAGAACACTTTTCCTGATATTACCTAGAATGCGTTACAGAAAATTCCTAACAATTATATGCGATATCTAACGAATGTTGTTCCATTAAAATTATTTCTATTAAAATATAAATGACTTAGGTTAAAGAGAATACACGAAAAGTCAAATCGACATTGATGTCACAATTCTTGTCTGTTCTTCGCACCAAATCCACTTAATATTGGGAACTGGAAACAAATAATTTATGACCAAACACCACGCTAGAAACTAAAGCTGATGTTTGCAGTGCTTGGTTCATTTAAATGACAAACAGGATTTTAGTGGTAGAAAAAGGTTTTCTCTCTGTCAGGTGAAGATACAAACTCCTAAAATATCGGATACAAGTTTGTCCCTACTTAGGTACATGCATGGCAGTGTAGTTAAGAACCCACATGATGATCTCTCATCCTGCAATAAATTCAATACCTCAACCGTTCTTGTACATGATTATAAAATACCTATTTTTTTATTGCTCACAAGGGGCTAAACACAGAGGGGTCAAACAAAGACAGACAAACGGATTAAGTTGATTACATCGACCCCAGTGCATAACAGGTACTTTATTTATCCATCCCGAAAGGATGAAAGGTAAAGTCGACCTCGGCGGAATTTCAACACAGAACGCAGCGGCGGATGAAATGCCGCTGAGCATTTTGCCCGGCAGGCTAACGATTCTGCCAGACCTATGACCTTTGGAAATATTTTGATACACTCCGGATAGTCAAAGCATAAAATGAGCAATTCACATCAACTGGCAGCTATCAGGATGCTGTCTGCTTAAAAATTCCTTACTTTCTGAAATTCTTAAAAGCCATTCCTACCTTAACTACCTCCACCTTTTCCTCTTCATGACACTTTCACTCATCACTTTTCCCTCCTCTTCCCTTTTATTCGGCATACCCCATAGGTACGTCTAGCTTTCATTGCCCTCTTCCTTTACATTTGACTTCATATATCTCCTATTCTTATTTTTACCAATGAGCTGTTGTACACCTCAGCAGTGGAGACTATAAGCTTATTGGCAGAATTATTAGCATGTTGCACAAAGTGCTTAGCAGTATTTCACCTGTTGCTACGTTCTGAGTTCAAACTTCAGTGAGGTCAACTTTGCCTTTCATCCTTTCAGGGTCAATAAATTAAGTACCAATTAAGTACTGGGGTTGATGTAATCAAATTAACCATTCCCCCAAATTTCAGGCCTTGTGCCTTTAATAGAAAGGATTATTATTATTATTATTATTATTATTATTATTATTATGTAATGTGTTACCTGAGTGGGGAGTGTCACCTGACTGGCCACCATGCTGGTGGCACATAAAAACACCCATTACACTCTTGGAGTGGTTGGTGTTAGGAAGGGTATCCAGCTGTAGAAACACTGCCAGATCAGATTGGAATCTGGTGCAGCCACCTGGTTCGCCAGTTGTAAGTCAAACCATCCAACCCATGTCAGCATAGACAGTGGACCTTAAACGACGACGATGATGTTGATAATGATAATGTTGATGGTGGTGGTGGTGGTGGTGATGATGATATAAACAAGAAAAAATGAATAAATAGATAAATTGCCAAACAGTACTAGAATAAGTACCGTCATCATTGTTATCATTTTCATCGTCGTTGTTCTCATCACTGTTGCCATCATCAGCATCATCTTCATCTGGGGGAAACTGCTCTACATAATTACAGCTTCATTAAAAATACAACAGAAACATTTTATGACTTACACATATTTACAAACAACAGAAGACTATTCTTCATTAAGTGATGACGATAGAAACGTTGATGCTGACAACAACGACAATGGTGATAATAAGGACAACGATGACAAGAACAGGGATGATGATGATGACAGTGAAAAGGATGAACAGAACTGAATTACCAATTTGAATCTATGGAATGACATGTCACAGAATGTACATGATATAGAAAACAATGCCTGGGGTTCACAAATGGAATTTCATGACAAGTTATAAGATTCTCTTTTTATGAAATCACGCTTAAAGGGTTTCCTGTTGCTTTTAAGCAATTAAACCAACAGAAAATTGTGATGAAGTCTCCCTCAGCTTATATCCTTTATAACCTTTCTTCACATCATTTTAACATTCAGTTCTCCAGGTTTGCATTTGTCAGATAGAATTCATGGAGAGAGATTTTCTACAACTAAATGCTCTTTTCTTCCTTGACATTCACCATTTTCCAAAGTATAATTATAATTTGCATGGTTGGAATTTACAAAAACAACAAACAAAACAAAAGACAAAGAATGGGTGTGTAAACAACAAACAGATGTATTAGTTTAACACTCAGGAAGTGAGAAAGTCTTTTATGTTTCGAGCCTACGCTCTTTGACAGAAGGGAAGACAAGAAAATAAACAGAGAGAGAGATAAGGAAAACGGTTTAGTGGCTATCAATCATGGCTGGATGACTGGAAGCAAAAAAGCATGGCTTTTATGATGGTAAAGAACCTTTAGAACTTTTGTATGATGTCAAGACAAGGTAACACAAAGGGACAGCCAGTCACATGAGCACATTCAATTATAGTCATATAAGCTCTCTCATACACACCAGCGCATACATTCTCACATGCAACTATGTGAAACTATTACAAATAGAAATTACTATGAACAAATTATTGATAATTTTTAAATGCATTTTATAGATTTGTTTCAAGTTGTGAGATAAGTCCAGAAGCTGGCTACCCGCAAGGTTCGTGGTCTCAAGAATTTGTCTTATGAAGAAAGGCTGAAGACGCTCGATCTTTATTCTCTAGAAAAACGCTGCCGCCGTGGTGATCTCATTCTCGCTCACAACATCATAAGCGGAAAGTGTAACCTCTCGAAAGAGCTGTTCTTCACTCCTGCTCCAGAGGGTCGGTGGCGGGGTCATTCCGAAAAGCTCTATCTGCGAAGGAGAGGGGCTTTCTCCATCCGGGTTGCGGATCCGTGGAACAAGCTGCCAGACGAGATGGTGAAGATGCCGATGACCGCTTTGTTCAAAATCTCCCTTGACCTCAAGTGGCCTGAACTCTTTACATGAACACCACCCTGTGCATAACTCCATGTCCCCCTACATGGCCTTGCTTTTTGCTTTTCGAGCCAAAGAATTAACTAACTAGCTAACTAACTAAGTACCACTCTCATCGGTTGATTACAAATGATTACAATTTGACATCAGGAGTGGAAAGAAAACAAAGCCACTGATTGAAAAATATTTGGCAAAGTGTATCACACGATGGCATTTGTGTGTCTTTCTCTTCGATGCTTAAGCTCTGGTGGCAGGGTCATGGTTGTGATATACTGTGTGTCTTCAGAATTTTGAACTTGATGGAGTCCAGCACACATCGGGTCTAGACACATCCAGCTGCCATGAGAGACAAAGAAGGAGAACAGACAGCAATATGGGATTGGTAAATCGTAAAGATCAAAAGGCAAAGGTGACTTCAACTGGAGAGCAAAGAATTCTCTCCTTTGTTCAAATAGAAAGCACTGCTGTTATATCCCTATAACAACCAACTCACTGTGCATGTGTATATTCTTTTATTCTTTTATTTCTTTCAGTCATCTGACTGTGGCCTTGATGGAGCACCACCTTAAAGAGCTTTTAGTCAAAGACATTGACCTCAGGACTTAATTCTTTGTAAGCCAAATACTTACCTTATTCTATCCGTCAGTTGTCAAATGTTGGTGCAGGTACAAATAAAGACACCAAGAAAAATAAATATGTGTGTGTGTGTGGGGGGTATGTATATGTATGTATATAGATAGACAGATAGATAGATAGATAGATAGATAGATAGATAGATAGATAGATAGAAAGATTGACAGACTGATTGATAGAAAGATAGATATATAGATATGTAGATAGATAGATAGATTGATTGATAGATAAATAGATAGATAGATATATAGATAAATAGATAGAGAGATAGATACACAGACAGACTGACAGACTAAGTGATAGGAAGATAGATAGATAGACAGATAGATAAATAGGTAAGATAGTAGTTAGATAGATAAATAGATAGACAGACATATATACTAAGGTGCATACAACCATACACACATACATGTGCATTAAAGACATATATTTTCGAATGTATATGTATGCACGAAGGTATGTATTTATGTATGTTTGTGTGTGTGTGTATAAAGAATATATACACTCCAAATATACAGACATAATATTATAAACACTTGTCTATCTGGGAGTGAAGCAAACAAAACCCATAGATTGAGGAATGCAAATCAGATATGCTTTGGTATAATTTAAGAAGCGTGTCTAACAAATTGAATCATGTTAGCTTATTAAATTAACTCTATAACAGAGCTGAAAGGCCCAGCCTTGAGGTGAGAGTTAGCTGGGTGATTTCCTTCAAATATGTTTGTCTGATTAGCTACTGTTTGTGTTCAATCAAGTGTTCAATATCATAACAACAACAATATTTCATACTCAATTTAGTGAAGAGGAGTTGATTTCGATAGTGTGTGTACATATATGCATGTCTGTTCTTTTGGGTGTGTGTATGCATGTATATTCTGGGTGTGTCTGTATGTCTGTCTTCATGCATGGATATGTTTATGGATGTGTGTCTGTGTGTTTGCATTTGTTTGTGTGTGAATGCATGTGTTTGTGAATGTATACATCTATACATACATGCCCATATATATTTATGTACATATACAAAGTGTGCCTGCATGTATATATACATATTCATGTGTGTGTGTATATAATATATATATACATACAGGCATACATATATATAAATATGAATGTATTTATACATATATGTCTGTCTGTTTATGCATGTATATATATATATATACATGCTAACATATAAATATTTGTTTGAATGCTTGCGTGTATTTGTGTATGTATACAAATATAAATACATATATATACAAATGTTTATGCGCATGTATGTGCACACACACACACACACACATATATATACATATATATATATATATATATATATATATATATATATATACACACAAACATGCATGCAAAAGTACACAATATATTTTATATATATATAAACACTCACATATACAGTCACACACATGCATATGTATATCAACATCTTTTCCTCTTTATATGAATATATGTTTATGATAATTTCTATGTTGTAGTGTATGCATGTATATGTGTGTGTGTGTGTGTGTGTTTATGCTTAATTACGATAACAAAAACAAAACAATTAACATATCGCATAATACTTTATTGATCTGTGGTATATTTTTTACAACATATGAAGAGAAAAGATAAATTAATAGATCTCCATGTACACACATCCACACAAACGCCCACATACATACATACACACATACATGCACACACACACACAGACATACATACACATATAAATATATATGTGTCTGTATATATATGTATATATATATATGCATATATAGATATATACATAAATATAAATATATCTGAACATATACAAATATATATATACATATATATACATATAAATTTAAATATATATATATGTATGCATGTATACATATATGTGTGTGTGTTTGTGTGTATGTATTTTTATATCTACATATGTATACATGAATGTATATAAGTGTATATATATCTATGCATGTATATACAGATGCATGCACATATGTATATATGCACATACATGTTTGTATGCAAGATTGCATATATATATATATATATGCATAAATGTATGAATATTTAAATCTAATTATCGAAATGTTCTTTTAAGTTTGAAAACAGAAAAATAAATGCTAAAACAAAAAATGGTGTTACACTGCAAATGTTGCAGAACCGATTTTGAGCAATTGCTTAAATTTCTTGACCAGAACCATAGAATTTAACATGGTTCTGCCTTATTACAATTCAAAGATGATAGCAATGATAACAGACAAAAATAAAATTAACAGCAAAACTCCATAAAATAATAATCGTAAGAGATTCCTCTCTGCTATAATATTCCATTAATTTTTGCTGCAGGCTTCATTCATGTAAGAAAAAAGAAATAATAATAATAATAATAATAATAAATAAAATGTGCAATGAATAAATATGAAAATCAATAACTGTAGAGAAAAATAAATGCGAATAAGCAAAAAGCAAAATAAAAAACTTAGAAGAATAATGAAATAAAAAAAAGAAATAAAGAAGACCAGACAGAAATTCTTTAAGAATATCTCAAAGATTCTCTTTTCTTCTCTGCCAGCAGCAAAAATTCTGTTGTTTGATTATTCTTTATTTTATGGTTTTTAGATATTTATTTGTTTTAATATTTAATAAATTTATCTATTATTATTAAAATATATTTTTTATGTATTTTTTGTTATATTCTAATATCTGAATTAATTTTTTGGTTCCCTCCTATTTTTCCTCTTTCACTTTATAATCAAGTAGTTTTAAGTTCATATTTATTTATAATCTTTCAAATCATTTCAACATAACTTTTCTTTTTGTTTTAAATTAGTTCAAGTTGATATACAGAAAATTCATTTTATTTCAAAAATTTCTTCTTTTAAGTTAAACTAGTTTCTGTGAGTTATGTTTCTATTTGTGGTTTTTTCTTGCTGGTGATGCTATTATCACTGATACTGTTGCTGTTGTTGTTGATGCTGTTGTTTGCCCTAAATCAGCCTTGATAGAAACAGACCTAACATGAAAGCCATTTCTTTCTCAGAGCGTCTAAACCTGTCTAATCCAGTTTTTCAAAGATGGTGAGCAGATGTATGATGGAAACCATTGCTGTTCTGATAATTCCTTAACTTTATGCTTTTATTTTTTACTGGCTTCAGTCATTGGAGAACAGCCATACTAGGGTATGACGTCGAGGGGTGGATGAACAGATCAACCCCAGCACTTAGTTTTTGAAGTCTAGTGTGTATTTTATTTCTGTTTTTCTCTTTACTTAAGCTTACAAGTTATGAGATATAAACAAACCAACCCCAGTTGTTAAGTGAAGAGGAGACAAACACAAACACAACACACACACACACACACGCACAAACACACAAACATAGACATATATACATACACACACATACAAATATGTGCTATGTTTCCATTTGCCCAGTTCATTTCCAGTACATTGGTCAGCCTGGAACAGTAGTGGAAGACACTTACCCATGGTGCCATGCAATAAGAATGGACCTGAAACCATGTGGTTCAAAAGCACCATCTTTACCACACAGTCATGTCTATCTTCATCTTGGTTTTATTTACTTTTGTTTTGCCAGTGGCACGTAAAAAATACCATTTGAGCATGGTGGATGTCAGTGCTGGTGGCACATAAAAAGCACCCACTACATTCTCAGAGTGGTTGGCATTAGGAAGGACATCCAGCTGTAGAAACTTGCCAGATCAGATTGGAGCCTGGTGCAGTTTTCTGGTTTGCCTGTCCTCAGTCAACTCATCCAACCCATGCCAGCATGGAAAATGGACGTTAAACTATGAGGATGATGATGATGATGATTTACTGGATCTGATCGAAGGAGCAGCACCCATATTCTTTGCAGCTCCTCTTTGACCAGTGAAGTTGTGCTGGTAATTATATCCTGTGTTGGTAATTATACCTGTCCTAAACAAAACGGCATTACTTTTTGACTCACCCTCGTATATATATAGCCTTGCGGAAGTATTTGGGTGGCCCTTCGATGAAGGAAATAAGCAGAAGTGAATGAAGACAGAGGAACTGGCAGTGTGAGTAGGAGTAGGTTCACAAGAGCACATGGGTGGGGGGGATAGAGATGGGGAAATACAAAAAGGGAGGAGAGGTAGGTAACAACTGTAAGAATTAGGAAGGGTTCAAGTGTGGATGTAGGGAATGGTGGATGATGGGAGGGACATATGGTGACATGCTTCTTTAGTTTCTGTGTACCAATTTCCTGTGTCCAGAAAATTTATCATAGAGGAAAGTTTGCCATCAATTACAAAAACATAAATAAATAAATACATAAATAAATAAAGGTTAGCCACAGTCATAAAATGGCAATCTCATCAACGAACCTACCAATTAGAGAAAGATAATTTAATTTTCATGCAGCAAATTTTCCTATAGCAAAATTCCCTCTGATCGCAATTTCCCACACAATGTGTTTGTTAACACAAGAATATATTAGAAAATGTTTGATAACAGTGGTCCTACAGTGGGACTGAAACCTTGACTACATAGCCCCAAAGTCGAACCCCAAACCCCACAATCACACCAGACTGACGCACAAATTTTCTTTTAATTCTTTCAATATTATTTATGAAGAGACTTTTCTTCTATAATACATTATTAATGAGCGAAATAGAAATAAAACTGAACGTATGGGTTTATTTTATGAGGTTTTATACATATTTCATAAATATTAAACTAATATTTTTTTCTTAATGATTATTTATAAGGTTCTCATTTATTCTCTTATTCTGTTCATTCAAATTTGATAATAAAATAAATGAAGTTCAAGCAAAACCAAAAACAAGGAACACAAATACACTCACACGTTTATACACAGATTTGTATATATTGAGACATACATGTATATCTATCTATCTATCTATCTATCTATCTATCTATCTATCTATCTTCCTCTTTTATCTTCCTTTTTTATTTTTCTTTTCCTTTTTTTTTTCCTTTTTCCTCTTTTA
This sequence comes from Octopus sinensis, assembly GCF_006345805.1. Taxonomy (NCBI): domain Eukaryota; kingdom Metazoa; phylum Mollusca; class Cephalopoda; order Octopoda; family Octopodidae; genus Octopus; species Octopus sinensis. Next base: position 3,618,063 of record NC_043001.1, on the reverse strand, counting down.
TGATCCTTTTTGATCAAAAACCTATGCTACTTTTTTTTTTGTTTCTTTTTTTTCCTTTTTCCTCTTTTATGATCCCTTTTGATCAAAAACCTACGCCACTTTGTTTTGTTTGTTTTTTTTTGTATTTATTTTTGTTTTTTTGTCATCCCACAAAAGAAAAGCTCTACCTTGTAATTTGTCCCATCTGTGTGCAGCCCTGTGTGGCCAATAAAGAAACTTATCTATCTATCTGTCTATGTGTCTCCATGTGTGTCTTTGTTTGTCCTTTCAACATTGCTTGACAACTGATGCTGGTATGTTTACATCCCCATAACTTAGTTGTTCAGCATAAGTACAGATAGAATAAGTCCTGGGGTCAGTTTTCTGCACAAAAGGCAGTGCACCAGCATGGCCTCAGTCAAACCATCTAACCTATGCCAGCATGGAGAGAAAAGACATTGAAGCAATGATGAGGATGATGATGATGATAATGATAGGGATGATATATATATATATATATATATATGTATATATATATATATATATATATATTATATATATATATATATATAATATATATATATATGTATATATATATATATAATATATATATATAATATATATATATATCTGTATATATATATATAATATATATATATATATATTATATATATATATATGTGTGTGTGTGTGTGTGTGTGTGTGTGTATATATACTCTTTACTCTTTTACTTGTTTCAGTCATTTGACTGCGGCCATGCCGGAGCACCGCATTTAGTCGAGCAAATCGACCCCAGGACTTATTCTTTGTAAGCCCATTACTTATTCAATCGGTCTCATTTGCTGAACCACTAAGTTACGGGGACATATACACACCAGCATCCGTTGTTAAGCAATGCTAGAGGGAGAAACCCAGACACACAAACATATACACACACATACATATATATATACATATATACGACAGGCTTCTTTCAGCTTCCGTCTACCAAATCCACTCACAAGGCATTGGTCAGCCCGAGGCAATAGCAGAAGACATTTGCCCAAGATGCCACGCACTGGGACTGAACCCAGAACCATGTGGTTGGTAAGCAAGCAACTTGCCACACAGCCATATATGCATGTATAAATACATACATCATCATTATCATCATCGTTTAACGTCTGCTTTCTATGCTGGCATAGGTTGGACGGCTTGACTGAGGTCTGGTGAGCCAGATGGCTGCACCTGGCTCCAATCTGATCTGGCAGAGTTTCTACAGCTCGATGCCCTTCCTGACGCCAACCACTCTGATGGCCACAAACATCAACATCTTAAGATGGTCACTGAAGAAAACTATCTCGGCATAACGATCGATACTACTTTTAAACTACCACGACAGGGTATCGAGGCGGCGAACAAAGCAAGAAGGAATCTTTTCCTCATCCACCGATCCATTGCCAACCTTTCAATGGACGTCTTTTAGCCTGTATATATCACTCTAGATCGACCCATCCGCGAATATTGCATCTATGCTTCAAACCCATATCTCCAGAAAGACATTCAGCACCTGGAAAGGGTTCAGCACTTGGCCACCCGAATGGGCACGGGCTTCTCTAAGCTTGTGTAAGAGGAACATCTCCAACGACTGGCATTGCTTTCACTCAAAGGATTCAGGGAGATCTCATCCGACTTTCAATATCTTCAACGGACATGTAAACCTACTATTTGCGGAGATTCTCACCCCTGCGCCGGATAGAGGTCTTCGTGGGTATGATCGCAAACTCTATCCCGACACTTTCGTTTCAACAGGCGGAAGGTCGCATTCTCTGTCCGTATCGCAGCCCCGTGCATAATCCGTATCGCAGCCCCAAGCGAATTCTTAGATCACACAACTCAAGTGCAGAGACACAACTTAAAATTAATATCAAGGAAGTTGATATACTTGCGGCTATTAATGATTTAAACCCAAACTCAGCATCTGTACCAAATAGTATTCCAATGATATTGCTAAAAACGTCCAAAAACCACCTCATGCAATCATTAAAGGTACTATTTCAAAAGTCGCCAGATATCGCCATATTCCCGAGACTATTGAAAGAAGCTATAAGAAAACCTATATAGGTAAAAGTAGATAGCAGTGCTGAAGCTAAAAATTACAAACCTGTTTCCGTCACGTCTTACACGTCTAAAATTATCCAATGCCTTGTCCGAAGACAAAAAGTAATAACATACCTGCAGGAAAACAACTTAGATGACACTCGGTATATGTTCCGGACTGAAAGAAGTTGCCTTTCACAATTCTTACAGCATCATAACACTACCTCTAATAATATCTTAAGGAGAAAGATCATTGACTGTTAAAGCCTTGATATTGTTAAGGCGTTTGGCAAGACCGATAATGGAATCATAATTTAAGAAATCTTGGTATCATAGGTAAAGTCGGAGAAGGGTTCTTTAACTCCCTATACGGTAGGTGTCAACCTATTACTGCAAATGGATTTCTCTCTAAGTTACCTGTAATACGTCGTATACATCAGGGAATGAATTACACAAGAATATCGATGGCTAGGAGTTAAACCAGAAAAAATACGAAAATTAGAACATCAAAATTTCAGCTTCTTCATTACAAACGAATTCACCCAAATCGCAATATTTGACACAAGGTAACATAATGATTCAGAGCACTAATGACATACAGGACTTAGGTGTAATCATGTCAAATGATGCATTTTCCATCAGCCATATCAAACTAACCTTTAAATGCAGCAAACTCATAGGCTGCATCCTACAAACATTCATGACAAGGGAACCGGTAGTTAGTTTCATTTTTAGGGAAAACCCTAGTTCTGAGCAGTTTATATTACTGCTTACAATTTTAATCTTCTAACTCATCCGGTCTCACAGAAGAAATCGAAGGTTTACAAGGAATGTTCACTGGTAAAATACCTTCAGTTAAAAGTCTTATTTACCGAGAATGTCTGAAAGCGCTGAATCTCTTGACACCAAAGAGAAATATATACTATCACATTCATAGGGGAAATTGTTGGGGGACATATGGCGTAGTGGTTAAGAGCGAGGGCTACTAAGCCCAAGATTCCAATTTCGATTCCAAGCAGTGACCTGAACATTAACAACAACAACAATAATAATAACATCGAAAAATACCTTAGGAATGAGAACCCAGGTTCGAAATTTCCCCAGGACACCTGAAGAAGGCTGCAGGGTATATCAGCCAAAACGTTGTGTTAACAACAAACAAGATGAGGACAAATATCCATCGAATGTAAATAATGTATATAATTCCCCATCTCTTAAATATAGAACTGTGGAGGGGCATGTTCCAAACTCCGGTACTGGAGACAGTTTTAATGCACGAGCATTTATATACTCTGAGCTTGCAAATATACTACTTTCGAAATCATGGGCTGAAATACTCTATTGTAACAATCTGACATTTAGAGTTCCCTCAACTGTTCAACAACCGATCTAAATTAAAAGAAATATAAAAGACACTTCAACTGAAACATTGAAAAGCCCCAGAAAAAAAACTCATTGGATGAACTTTTAACGATACCTTAGACGTCAACCATTCAAGGAGGATGTATTCAGAGGAGGACAGCTGCTAGAAAGCTCAATCATAGACCAACTTCCAGTCAAAAAGCAACAACGAAACCTAATTGAAAATACATTAAGGCGGTGCTCCAGAATAGCTGCAGTACCATCATTAAAAGGATATGAGTACACGCACCCCCCCCCCACACACACACATACATGCGCGCGCTCGTGTGCGTGTGTGTGTGTGTGTGTGTGTGTGAGAGAGAGTTTGTGGGTGAGCTCATGTGGGATTCATCTTGTTTCAATATTGTACCAGACAGAAGACGATGAGCTGGCAGAGACGTTAGCATTCCGGGCGAAATGCTTAATAGTTCAAAATTCGCCGAGATCCACTTTGCCTTTCATTCTCGGGGTTGATAAATTAAGTACAAGTTGCGTACTGGGGCAGATCTAATCGTCTGGTCCCCTCCCAAAATCTTTTGGGCCTTGTGCCTCGAGTAGAAGAGGACATACTACCAGACGCCAGTCTTCAGTAATTATTCCCAAAGCTACCACTAACCACAATCTTTTATATCAATGCTGAATACGTGTATATGTATATATATACATATGTGTGTGTGTCTGTGTGTGTGTGTGTAAATCAGGCTGAAACCAGGTACAGCTCTCTGGCTTACCACTTTCAGTCACATACTGTAACCCATGCCAGTAGAGGAACCGGACGTTAAATGATGATGATGATAATGATAGGGATGATATATATATATATATATATATATATATATATATATAAACGGCAGTTTGTCTGTCTGTGTGTCTGTGTGTCTGTCAGGTTGTACCCCCACCCTGACCATGGCCTTCAACCGATTCTGATGAAACTTGACACACACATAGCCCAATGTCATAATTCAAAACTAACGCAGCGAAAATTTTGAAAAGTTCCCCCAGTTCTGAAAAAAATTAATAAATTCAACATGGGTTCGAGAATCTAAGCTTTTTATATGCAACACATTTTCTGTTGTAGTTTTCGCAACTTGCAATCGATTTACACCAAACTCATGGTGAAGCTTAATATTACCCGAAGAAACTGAACTCTGATGTTAGTTTTCCATGCAATACCATACCATCAGAAAAAATCGATAAAATCATGCCATTTTGGGAAATCGCGTTCAAATTCAAGATGACATCTTTTCGATAATATCTTTCACAAATTGGCAGGAATTTATTTTAAAATTCACAGCGAGCATCATGTCTGCTCCAAGGATCTATATGGCCCTTTTTATTCCAATAGGATACATTATTACTGGAAAAAATCGGTTAATTAAATCATATGTGGCACACATAGCAAACCGATTTGTGTATTAAACACAAACTGTCAAGGGGACACAACTCGACCTTTTTATCGCCCAAAGGGACAGCTAGGAACATTCGTATACACAGAAGTATTCGAGTGAAGAGAAGACATTGCAACCTACACATGCGCCTTCGTTCCCTAGAGGGAAAGGACTAGATTGGGATTAGCCGTTGCCTACTAGGGGCTCTTACATACCCGGGCAACGCCGGGCTATGCTGCTAGTATATATATATATATTTGAGTAGTTGAATGAATTATCTTATTAAGGATAATTCGAAAGATAACCGATACCTGGGTAGCAAATTCACATCAGAAAGAACACGGTTGAAGTTACGTCCCTAGGGCATAGACTACGTGCTTTCGTGCGGAAATTTGTATGTTTATTTTAAAAATGTAAGTTTATGAAAGAATAGAGTTGAACGACTTGTTAACAAATTTCCTTTGTTAACAAGTCGTTCAATTCCATTCTTTCATAAACTTATATTTTTAATATATATATATATAATGGTACTTAAGCCAACCCAGGAAATCTCTGGTGAGACTTTTTATTGGTGTTCCTGAAGAGCCCCAGAATGGGTCGAAACATGTGTTGTACCCAATAAAGTCTATCACACATTCCATCTCCTATTTTATCAATACTATTCCCTTCCGGTCATTTCGAAATGTAACCAAATGTGAATCATTGGCGAGCTTTCTTCTCCGTTTTCCTTTTTCCTTGGACTTTCGTCTGTCTCCTGTTTCTTAAGAAGTGCTTTTCTCGAAACGTAAAATCAACTTTCTTTTCCTGAGCGTCTGCTAATACTTTGGATATACCACGTTCTTGCGTTGTTATTTTTTCTTTTGTCTGTTCTTGATTTTTTAATTTACTATATATATGTATATTTAAAGATTCAGATGAATGTGGTACTTAAGTTGAAGGCACCAGAATTTAGTATGGCATTATCCATATAATATAAAATAAGGTGGTTATAATCAAAATAAGCAACAAGGATATCCAGAAGTAACGCAGGACGATTGTTTCATGCGACTCCATTGAAATGAAAATGCACACATTACATCAATTTAAAATGTAGAGCAATCATCATCATCAGGTTCATCATTTAACATCTGTTACCCCTGCTGATATGGGTTGCATGGCTCGACATGATCTGGTGTTTTTCTCCAGAATCTAACTGTCTGTTTTGGCCTAGTTTCTGTGGTTGACTGCCCTTCTTAATGCTCACAAATTTACAGAGTATACTGAGTATTTTTATGCGTGTGTACTTCTTAGCCACCGCGAGGACGGGTGTGTGGTAAGCTTGTTGAGTCTTTAGCACAGCAGATAAAATGCTTAGCGCATAAGTTCCAACTTTACAACTTGGATTCAAATGCTGTGAAGGATTTTGCCTTTCAACATTCTAGAGACTATAAAATAGATACCTGTTGTGCATTAGGATCAAGCTAATCAAATAATCCTTTCCTTACCTGATATAGGCCTTGTATGTATGGTAGAAAGATGTTTGGATGATGTATGTGCACAAACTACAATGCCACATGTAAGAGAGGTGTGGGCCCTATCTATCTATCTATCTATCTATCTATCTATCTATCTATCTATCTATCTATCTATCTATCTATCTATCTATCTATCTATCTATCTATCTATCTATCTATCTATCTATCTATCTATCTATCTATCTATATAACTCTTTATCTATCTTTCTATCTATCTATCTATCTATCTATCTATCTATCTATCTATCTATCTATCTATCTATCTAACTCTCTATCTATCTATCTATCTATCTATCTATCTATCTATCTATCTATCTATCTATCTATCTATCTATCTATCTATCTATCTATCTATCTATCTCTTCATCTGTATGTATATGAATATATATATATACACACACACACAAATCATCATCATCATCAACATTTAACGTCCATTTTCTATGCTGGCAATAATAATAATAATAATAATAATAATAATAATAATAATAATAATAATAATAATAAAAAGTAATGACATTGTTTAGAGTGGTGTACAGTTTTGATATAATTAAGAAAAAGGCGGCAGTCAAAAATTTGGATTTATTTAATTTAACACTTTGATTCCTTTCAGTGAGTCATCCCGAATAACTTTCCTCATGCGCATGCGCATAACATTTGAAAGACCTAATTAATAGATATTTCACAGAATCATTATTACTAATATTATTTTAAGCAACATAGCGTAGTTCAAGCATTCAAACTGAAGCATTACCATCAACAGTGTTAGGAATAGTAAGTCATTTAACGTCTGAGAATTCTGATTATTCTGTGGAATCTAATATTTAAAAATGCCCATCATTTTGAATTACCCAAGCATTATATTGTAAAGATTATATTCTGAATGACGTTGTTGGGTAGGTGTGAGAGGCTGGATCTGGCCAGTTGGAACATAAAACAGGGAGAATATATGAGCC
>NC_043001.1:3605746-3608246 GCF_006345805.1 Octopus sinensis | reverse complement strand
GCTTCATAAATAATGCAGCGTTCATCCATAATTCTAAAGTGACACTCACGATTTTTTCAGACCATAACTTAATAAAACTAACTCCTTCCCAGCCGTAACTTTCATAAACCTGATTGGAAGGATATTCAAAAACAGGTCATAGAACAAAATTGGTCTACAAGTCTCTCTACATAAGGTATTGACATAAAACATCTAAAACTTATAATAAACATGCATGGTATATGCAGTAAGTTTGCGCCAGAGAGAATGTGAAACCAACAGGCAAATATAATTCGCGGAGAAAGGAAGATTCTAATGCGTCGACAGGCGATCTTAAACCGTTTAAGTGACCCACTGGAGGATAGCAAAGAATATCATCTCGCACAAACACTGCTTGAAATTGAAGGGGAACTCAAACATATCCATGAAAAGCAGACGGCCGACAAGGAATTCGGGGCTGTAAAAAATATAAAGACAAACATTAAAGCCTTCTATAGATTTGAAAAAGTGTCTGCTTAAATACGATACAAGATTCGACCAATTTTCGATGAAAATGGCTCACCGACAGCAGATCCCACCTCCCAGAGGATCAGTGAAATGTTAAACGTGCAGTACTGGAATGTTTTCAAAATTCCGCTGGAACACTTACTTGAGTTCTTCGGCAATACAACTCTACACAAAAAGATGGCACTAATTGATAACATCAAAATAGAGAAAACAAATGTAATGATGAAATGAGCACAAAATTCAGCCACAGGCCCTGATGGATTCCCAGCAATTCTTAAGAAATGCAGAGGGGATCTAGCAAGATCACTAAAAATCCAACTCCATATCTTCCATACTACTGGGAGACTTCCCAGAAAAGAATAAAGTGTCCTATCGATAAGGAGAATAGCAGAATATTTGCTAAACATTATAGACCTGACTCTCTAACCTCCCATATCAACAAAGTCATAGAAAGCATCCCATCAGGAAGAAACTGACTGCATTCCTCGAAGATAGGGATTTGATCCCTGACACCCAGCATGGCTTCATTCAGGAAGAAGCTGCCTTACACAGCTTTTGCAGTATCATAATTTTAATCTATTGTCAAAAATACTTTTTCATTTATTTTTCTAATTTTAAAACAACATTCGATACTTTTTAAACATTTCATCTTCTCCAACTCTGACGATCGGAAATATTGTCTATCAATTTGTATCAACAATGGGTTCTATTATAATGACAATACTTTCGTTAAACGATCGCAAGAAGCATTAATTAACACATTTTTAAAATGTCATGTTTCATATATTTATATATATTTTAATACAATACAATTTTAGACATATATATCTTCGTGAGAAATATTTTTCATATTGAATTTCACGCTATTATTTCAAAATACAGTAGATATAATCGCCCTTATTAACGCCTAAATATTTCATAGTATATTAACATTTTTGACATTTTATACAAAGAGCACGCATTATAAATTCAGTGTATAATATTCTAACAGAATTCATTTAATTAATGATACGTATCATAACTGGGTGTTGAAACAATTAATGAAACGCTCAGACGTGGAAGTGATGCATCTTTACTATGCAAAGACCTTTGATAAGGTCGATCATAGGGTCATGTGTCACAAGATACAGAGACTGGTCATAATTGGATAACTGGAAGAATGGTTACATGGACTTGTTAAAAAACAGAAGCAAGGTGGTAGCAGCCAATGGAGCCCTCTCCAAGGAGACAGTTATAGACAGCGTAGTGCCTCAAGGAACTATCTTGGGGCCGCTGCTATTTATGATGATTCACTTGGAGATGCCCTCAGTTATGCAGTCAACCACACTTGCTAGCTATGCCAACAACACTAAAGTATTACAAGCACTCAAGGAATCTTCCAATGCTTCTCTACAGAAAAATACAGCTGCCATATCTAAATGGGCTGAAGAAAACCAAAAGCAATTTAATGCCGGTAAATTCCATTCGCTTGTGCTGCTAACATGCCTCATCAACGATAGTTTGAACCAAAAGTAGCGGCAATGCCAGAGTCAAGTGCAGAGTGTGATCTGAGGATTGATGGGAGCAACAACGCTTCGCTTCACATGCGTATCACCAATATGGTGGCAATGTGCAGGCGAATGGCTGGGTGGCTGGGTGGCTGGATCTTAAGGATTTTCAGAACAAGGGACCAGGAAACTATACTTGTTCTATGGAGGACATTTGTACTCAGCCGTCTGGAATACTTCTCTCATCTGTCACTCTTCTCTTAATCTCTTAAAAAATTATATATCTACGTGTCTTTTTCTTTCCTCTCTCTCTCTCCCTCTCTCCCCCTCTCTCTCTATATATATATATGTATGTGTGTGTATATATATATATATATATGTGTGTGTAAGACCAGTAGCAAACCATTACGCATGCACATTGCATTAAATAACCCCTATACGAAATGAAACCGGTTGATAATTATATCCATCTGTAAAGTAAATTTGAAATAATTTGATTGTTCTAATGCATTTCGGATTTGATATAT
>NC_043001.1:3595746-3603246 GCF_006345805.1 Octopus sinensis | reverse complement strand
GTGTGTTTGTATATATATATATTATATATATATATATATGGCAAAAAAGAAAATGAAACTAGTTTTGCCTCGTCCCTCTCCCTCCAATAACGAATTACTTGAAGCTGGGGCCGTTTTTGACATGCTGTCAGGAACAAAGCCACCATGAAAACAATTATTGAGAAATATAAGTTTGATGTGTATGAATCAACACCTATGGTCTTCATTAACGTTTCCGGGGAAAATGCCTCATCGACAGCAGCAGAAACAGTAGCTCCAACACCAACACCAACACCAACACCAAAATCACCGACAGCAACGGCAATGCCACCATCGCCATCACCAGTACAGCTACTGCCACCGTCATCGTTTGTTTTGCTCGGTAACCACATTATCATCGTTGATGTCATCAATTGTATTGAACACTACAAACTCCTCTTCATCATCATCATCACCGCTGTGACAAAAATGACTAAGAGTGTTATGGAGATTATGCGAGCTGGCAGAACCGTTAGCACGCCGGGCGAAATGCGTAGCCGCATTTCGTCTGCCGTTACGTTCTGAGTTCAAATTCCGCCGAGGTCGACTTTACCTTTCATCCTTTCGGGGTCGATATAATCGACTTAATCCCTTTGCCTGTCCTTGTTTGTCCCCTCTGTGTTTAGCCCCTTGTGGGTAGTACAGAAATTATATTCTTACTAAAGCCACCAACAGCACGACCATGTATATTTCCATCATCATCATCATCACCATCACCACAACCAACGTCAGTATTATCAATTTAACCATCATTATTAGCGATAACGAAGCCATCGTCTCCGCCATTACAATTATCGCTAACACCACCATCGCTGCAATTACCATCACCATACTCACCCCAATCCACCACCATCACCCTTATTGCAATCATCCACATCACAGCCAAAACCACTACAGTATCCATCATTGCCATCACCATCACAACCACCACCGCCACAGCCATGGTCACCACCACCACCACCAACAACAACAACAACATTACCACTGCCACTACCGCTCCGTACTAAGCACATATAAGATTGGAAATCGTTCACTCAGGCCTGAAGTACCACTTCATCATGTGAATATCTGTGACTGATTTATTGCAGTGTAAGGAAACTTGTGCACAGAAAAGTAATTCTTTCTCTTAATTTCCGATTATTATTTTTTATACTCTTTTTTTTGCCATTTTATTTTTTCTCAACGCAGGTCGATCTAAAAGCTCTGTTCTCTGCTGAAAGGGAAACTAAATTGTTTGTGTTGTTTTTTATGGTGTTCTTAATTTTAACATTGTGTTGTATTGTAGGCAGCATTAAAGTGATCGTTCACATTCAGGTCTAATGAAAGCGTAATAACTTACTTGCAGGGTTGATAACCATTATCTCCTCTGACTATTGTATTAAGAGGAGCAATGATCGATGGAATAATATCCTACCAGACTGAGTTTTTCTATTGTAGTACAAGGAACAAACTGTATGGTTTTATGGAATGACATAAGGAAATAGGTAGAATGGAGCTAGATTATAACGCAGAGAACAAGTGTGAGGTAATGTCAGGCACTTAGTAGAATGTAGCTAAGGCGGCGAGCTGGCAGAGTTGTTAGCACGCCGGGCGAAATGCTTAGCGGTATTTCGTCTGCCGTTACGTTCTGAGTTCAAATTCTGTCGAGGTCGGCTTTGCCTTTCATCCTTTCGGGGTCGATATAATTGACTTAATCCCTTTGTCTGTCCTTGTTTGTCCTCTCTGAATTTAGCCCTTTGTGGGTAGTAAAGAAATAACAATGTAGCTATAGAACAGAATATGGCAAATAGTAGTATATATCTATGGTATAACGTAAGATATTAGTCTGAGTTTCTCTATAGTAAGACGTATAGGTTGAATGTATCTTTAGTATAAAATAAGGCAGCAGTTAAAAGGCAATAAGAATAATGTATTTACAATGTAATAAAGCAGCGGATTGATTGTATGATTAGCTTAAGATAGACAAAATATATAATTGCAGCTTACCAAGACAAACCATGGAAGGCTTAGACTTTTGTAAGAAGCTGTTGTATGTAAGCATTTCTTACCAGAAATTGTAGATTACATCTGCAAACTATAAGTCATTACATTTTACATCTAAACAGCCCTGACAAACCTATTGTATTAACAGAATATCTGCCTCAAACAGAACACTTTTTTCAGCTGGTTTCAGTATAAAACTTATGTTTTTTTTAGATAAATACTCATTCCCAGTAAAAAGGTAATAATTGTCTCCCTTTGTACGGTGTCAAACACAAAATATGCTTCACACTTGAATTGAATAAACGAAATTGATACATCGATATTCAAAGATTTGTATAAATGTACTTATTTATTTACCTAATTAATATTTACTCTGGTTTTAATTTGGTTTAAACTGTCATATATTTAATGATTTCTAATATCACTTTCAATGTCACTCAACAGAGAATTTTATAATCTATATACGGAAAATATAAACAGAGGTGGCTGTGTGGTAAGTAGCGTATTTACCAACCACATCGTACCGGGTTCAGCCCCACTTCATGTCATCTTTGGCAAGTGTCTTCTACTGTGGCCTCGGGCTGACCAAAGCCTTCTGAGTGGATTTGGTCGACGAAATTGAAAGAAACCCGTCGTTTGCCTTTCATCCTTTCGGGGTCGATTAAATAAATACCAGTTACGCACTGGGGTCGATGTAATCGACTTAATACCTATGTCTGTCTTTGTTTGTCCCCTCTATGTTTAGCCCCTTGTGGGTAATAAAGAACTACGTATATATATATATATATATATATATATATGTGTGTGTGTGTGTGTGTGTGTGTGTGTGTGTGTGTGTGTGTGTGTGTATGTTTGTGTGTCTGTGTTTGTCCCATCAACATCGCTTGTCAACCGATGTAACTTAATGGTTCGGCAAAAGAGACCGATAGAATAAGTAGTAGGCTTTCAAAGAATAAGTGCTAGGGTCGATTTGCTCGACTACAAGGTGCTTCTCCAGCATGGCCGCAGTCATATGACTGAGACAAGTAAAAAAATAAAACAATAAATAATTGTACATCGTCGTCGTCATCGTCGTCGTCGTCGTCGTCGTTGTCGTCGTCATCTTCATTAAACAACTGTGTTGCCTGCTGGTATGTGTTACACTGCTGGCTGGACTCAAAAGGGTCAAAGACTGCATCAGGCTCCCCTATTTACCTTCTGATCGTTTCTTCAGCTGAAACTATTCTCAATGCCAACAGCTTTAAAATCCGCGCGGAGTGCATTTTGTTACCGTGCGAGTGATCTTGTCATGCAGCATGCAAAACTACAAACCTTGCGAGGTAGCTTTATGCTTTGGAATGAGAGGCACAGCACATGAAAAAGGAGCCAGAAGAGAGTAGGAGGTTTCTTGCTGTAAGGGTGCAACGTGGCAAATCACAGTTTAGAAGAGAATGTCTTGGAGATGAGGGGAAGTTGTTAAAGTGAGAAAACCGTGGGTGATTATGCGTCTGGTTGAACCCTAAAACTGGAGAATGATTAAAAGTTAGAAGAGACAAAAGAATCAAAAGTGAGGGAATAAAGAAATTGCAAGAGTGTAAATATAATTACGATACCTTTGCTGTCTGCTGTACACAAGAAGCCAGAACAGTATCCGAAATACTTTTCTATAACGAACTCAAATATTGTTTAACCCCCATCAAATCTAATGAAACAGATGTGGATTCAAAGGTAATCCAAGTGAAGTCATTCTACCGTTTTAGTTTTTAAGGTCACCTGGTAAGTACAGTATATAATATGTTAATTTTTAAACACAGCAGGATGGGGTTTGTGGGTGGTAAAGTGGTTAATTATAACAGATTAATTAACCATATAGTTTGCTTCCTAAACACATAGTCTCGGGTTCAGTCCGGTTGTGTGCTAATTTGGATAAGTTTTGTTTGCGATAGTTGCATACTGACCATTTCAACGTCCACACACCTATGCTCGTATGGGTAACATGAAATTCGTTGTGACAAATTTTTCTGCAGCTATATGACCTTCCTATCAATAAAACTCTTCTGTTTCCGAACAAGAAAGCTTTTTCCTTCGGCTAAACATCTTTTTCACAGAAGACTGAAAACGAATAACATTGCTCGTATGTGATGTCAAGATAAGTGTTACACACACACACAAACATACGCAAATGCCTACATTCATTCATACCCTCCCGAATATATCGTTTGTTCCTTCTCGAGCCACGCCTGGCTCATAAGGGCCGGTTTTCCGGTTTCTTTAGCTTATAGGTTCCCCACCTGGATGGGATGCCGGCCCGTCTCAGGTGAGCTGCAGAGTGAGAGAAAGTTGTGGCGAAAGAGGCAGCAGAAGTTCGCCATTACTTTCTGCCAGAAGGTAATAAACACACACATCGCCGGGTCTGAGATTCGAACCCGCGATCCCTCGACCGCGAGACCGCTGCTCTAACCACTAGGCCATGTTGCTCCACTCCCTAATATATATATATATACATACACACAAATACAAATATACATACAAGACTTGCAGAGAACCAAATCAGTGGCTTTTCTCCAGGGAAAATAGCAATGTCTTGGAGAGAGACGACTTGTATGCATGGCGAACAGCCAATCTCCTTCAAAACGTGTTGCCCAAACTTTTATATATGCATAGTCGACATTAACCAATAGATTCCCTATAAAATGACAGCAAAGAATATCCATGATCTAGTGAAAGAGCAACTATATGGTCTCTCAGCGTACATGAGATAGCAGTTAAATTACTTTAAAAATCATTCTCGCATGGCCTTATAACAAAGAAGGACCCATTAGATAACGTACTTCTAGCTTTAAATCCCTCAAACAAAAGATGCGAAACTCATTCGGGGCAGACATAAAGTAAGAGAATTATTTTGATGAGCATTTGCATAGAAAAATGCTTTCAAATTTAGGGATGGGCTTTGGTTGATTACATTGATCTGGGTGTCGATGGGTACTTTTTCATCAACCCAATTCCAAAAGCCCAAAAGGATGGGTGGCCATGTTGATCTCAGTTGTATTTGAAGTCAGAACATAAAAAGCCACAAGAAACGATACTAAATATTTCATCCGATTTGTTAATGATTCTACCAGCTTGCCACCATTTTGCAAAGAAACAGATGAACAGAAAACAACAAAAAGAAATTCAAAAACATATAAGAAGCATTCTTGCAATGTTGAATGCTGTTTACCAGAAACGAATTCCGGGTTAAGAATTTAAGTTGATTGATTTATTCTAGGTCATGGTATAGTTTGATCTTTAGCACCGTAATAGCTTCGCTGAATATCTGATCTAATATAAGTGATTGTACACATGTGTGAAAATATCAACAAATTTCATAGAAAGTGAAAGCTATGACGATAGAAATTTTGCCAACTGAAGTTGTTAGCAACATCAATTGTGCAGAATTAAACCCGGTAATAGTTTTGATTTTGACAAGTAAAATTTCATAATGACACATATTGTTGCATCTTAACGTCATAACAAATAGTTTAGGAGGTGTGTGAATATGATCACAACAGCTAGACTGTTGTTAGTGTAGGAACTGGCGTATGGCCGTGTTTGTGCGTAAGTGTATGTGTATGTGTGTGTATATGTATGTAGGTATGTGGGTAGGCTGTTGAAGGGAAAATGCTTAGTATGGTTGGACATAAATGTACTGGCAAAACGCTAAAAAGGAAAGAAAAATGTATGAAAACAAGTTTCTTTATTTGTATCATTCAGAAATAATTCAGATAATCTCGTTATATGACAAAAAATATAAATAAATAAATACAAAAATGCAAGAATGAAAAATACAAATAGCAAGTAAAAAACATACGCAATTTATATGTATATATCTGTGTGTCTGTCTGTGTGTCTGTCTGTGTGTGTCAATGTGTATATGTATATATATATATATATATATATATATATGTACTG
Source organism: Octopus sinensis (assembly GCF_006345805.1). Taxonomy (NCBI): domain Eukaryota; kingdom Metazoa; phylum Mollusca; class Cephalopoda; order Octopoda; family Octopodidae; genus Octopus; species Octopus sinensis. Next base: position 3,597,315 of record NC_043001.1, on the reverse strand, counting down.
TAAATGCATACATACACACATAGATGCAAAACAAGCTCTGATTAACATATAGTTTTTGCTAGTAAATATTCGACTATTTTCTCATCACCTCACCGGATCTTGACGTATATATCAACTTGAATGATTTATAACCTCCCCTACTGTCTGATATTCTCAATAATATCATTTCCAAATGATACTTCGTGTATATATTTACGATCATTTGTTATTACTCTTTACTCTTACTTTTTCTCTGTATTTTGCCTTTCTTTGTTTTGTTTTTGCATTTCTTTTTTTTTTACTATGTATTTATCTTTTGTTATTTTTGTAATCATTCATTTTAAATGGTTTGCATTATTCGTTTACTCACACACACACACACACACACACACGCGCATACATATATATACATACAACATATATATATATATACATAGACACATGTATATATATGTACATAAATATATATTTACGTATGTGTATATAGATATATATTTATTTATATGTATATGTGTGAACATGTATATATATATATGTACATGTATATATATATAATATATATATATATGTGTGTGTGTGTGTGTGTATGTACAAATATAGGCATTTATGTTTGTGTATGTATATATGAATATGTATGATTATGTACTTGTATATATATATATATATATATATATATATATATATATATATATATATACGTATGTATATATGAATGTATATACAAACACACACACATATATATATATATGTATGTATATACAAACACACGCACACAAATATACATATATATATATATATATACATACATACATATATACATGAATACATACATACATACATACATGTATATATGTATGATTCTTTGAGGGGGTTGTTTTGTCTTGTTTTTTTTTGTTTGTGGCATTGTGTTACTTAAAGAGAAATAAATATTTACTGAATCTATCAACATCGCTGCCGGATCTTGTGCTTTTGCTATCTTATTTTGAGTTATTTTCAGTTCAGCAGGTAAGCGTTCATTAATTAGTCTACCTTGCAAATTTTGCCATGCGGAAGTTGTACCATTGATTATTTATGAAGCCTACCCTACTGCGATCTGAACTATTTACTGCAATAATTATGGACCTTAAACTCTCTGTGTCTATTGCACAACAGACTAAACAATAATCGACTGTCTACCTTGCTATCATTAATTTGCCTCTCTTATTAACATTACACACAGCTGACCACATGATATTTTGTACAAAATATATTGTTGTTATTATTTTTAATATTATCATTATTATTATTATTATTATTATTATTATTATTATTATTATTATTATTATTTTCGTCATTATCATTATTATGCTCGTTACTATTATTATTGTTGTTAATTTATTATGTATTTCTGTCTTTATTCCACTCTCTCTCTCGAAAAATTCTGCTTCCTCATCAATCTTATTATACAACACAAATAACTCGCTGCTAAAACTAAACAGCAACGCACAGTACACAACACGTTATTCAACCTGTTTAAAGTGCAATGCTTCAGTGATGCGAAATACAGTAGAAATGACAATGATATAAGTAAGACAAGGATTACAGGTTCAA
>NC_043001.1:3520746-3593246 GCF_006345805.1 Octopus sinensis | reverse complement strand
CAGGAATTACTGTCAGAATGAAACGAAATAGAAAAGATGTCACAACGTATCTCATTCACCCTTTCAACAGTTCTGGCAATTTCACTATTCATGAGAACGAGAGAAACTGTTTAATGTGCCCTGCCTATTTTAAGTCACAAAGGCGAGATGTGAGGAGCATGTAACAGCATTTTCTAGAAGGCTGAACAACCACATAAAGACTTCTTCACTGACTCGTCATAGGTCATGGTACAGAAATTGGAATCAACGAAAATGGATAACACTCATTTTCATTGGCATTGTGTACCTAGGACTATATTATTATGAAATGTATTCTCTCTTGTAAATATTCATGCTCGTGAATTTGATTATGGTATGCCTCCTCGTCTTCCCATCAGGTTAGTGCCATCTTACAGCATGGGTACTCTGAGCAGTTGCCTAGAGCCTCACGAGCCTAAAGGCCCAATTCTAATCTATGAATGCTGTAGCGTTCTATCACTAGATGGATATTATAGAGGTACAGGGCATGGATTTTCCCGAGATCCCATAATGCGGCCGAGATGGCTCTGCATCGGGTGATTGTTATGATAACACTCCAAATACTTTGACGTCATTCACTTCTAGTACTCTGTGGAAACATGTCTGGTTCCTTACTTTGCTTCGAACCAGATAAGGAATGGCAGCGGAAAGAGAATCTGGTTGTATAAAGTCTGTCTCAATAAACTGCATCTGAGCCACGCAAGTATGGAAATATATGCATTAAAACGATGAACTGCATGAGAATTACTTATGGAGACTTACCTGGCTGCTATTTCTAACATGATAACCGACCACATGGATTCAGCCTCCTTGGCTTCGCACCAGATAAGTTGCGCAACTGTGTAGGATTCTGCTGAAATACTGAAGTGCAACAGGCTTTTGTTCACAGTTGCAGAACGTATTGAATTTGGAAGCATGGAAAGCCGTATAGCATGATGAGACATTCATAGGATATCAATTCCTTGTTTTAAGCAAAACAATGGAGCAGGAAATAGCTGCATGCCTTGAAAGAATAAGCAGAGGCTGGGAGAGTGTTGCGAGAATTTGGAAAGAATTCATGTAGAAGGATACTATTTTGCAATCCCATCCAAGCCACGCCAGTATAGGAAAATTGGCACAAAAACCAATGATGAGGATAATGAAATACTGCCATTGGGACATGGACCAAATTAGCTATTCAAACATGCATACATATATGGTGCACAAACGCACGTATACTTACATATATACATATATATATATATATATATTATATATATATATATATATATATATATATATATATATATATATATATATATATATATATATATATATATTATATATATATATATATATATATATGTATATATATATATATATATATATATATATATATATATTGTATATATATATATATATATATTATATATATATATGTATATATATATATATATATATATATATATATATATATATATATATATAATGTCTGTTTGTGAGGATGTATGTATGAATGCAGGATATGTGCATGTATATTGTGTAATATTATGTGTCTGTATCTATGTGTGAATGTGAGAGAGTGTGTGTTAGTATGGATGTCGTATTTGCTTCTGATTTCATGCAAGGTTGCAAATTGTTCAATACGCACCAGTGTTAGAAGTGTGTGTCGTCTGTTATAACAGTATTGGAAACGGTATCTAGTTTACCAGCATACAGTTGTATACAATAACTACACACAAAAACAAAACTTATATATATATATATATATACGTATCTGTGCATGTATTATATATTTTTATTTGCTTAATTTAAACGTCCATATAAAGACTGTAGCCATGAGAAAGGTAGAAAAATGTATAATATCTCTTATCCAAATGAAACAAACACCTGAAAAGAAGAAAAAAGATGCGAGAAAAATAAAATGTTTCGAGATAGATAACAGTAAAGTATTTCTTTCGCTAAATTCTTTTGTTGCCTGCAAGGATAGAAAGATGTCATTTAGGGACAGTAGTCACGTCTCCCTCTCATCTCCCATTTTGTTTTAAAAGAAAAGATACAATCTATTTCATCATCATCGCAATGATGATAATAATAACAACAACAACAACAACAATAATAATAATAATAATAATAATAATAATAATAATAATAATAATAATAATAATATTAATAATAATAATATTAATAATAATGATAAAATGATAATTTCAGTTATTTGACACAAGGGCGAGGGGGACAATACATGAAGTGTGGGGATTTACATATAATGATTAAAAAAATTAAAAGGGATATATGCTTAGCATACAAAGGTATAAAAAGAATCATTTTTAAAAGGATGACAGATGATAGAAATGTGGCCCTCCTGATACTGGAACGCCTCTGGAGATAATCGAGGAACCCCACTGTCCGGGATTTCCCTGACACCCCAGGAGCAAGTGCCCTCTCCAATTCCTTCTCTCCGACTCACAGGCCTACACTTAGAGAGGCGCCATCCATTCTTGCCATTTTCGCATCATTCACCCACCTTTCAATAAACTCACTCAAGGACAGCACTTCCTTCTCCACTTTCAATTTCCTTTTCAAGGGAAACTTGAAGATGTCAATGAGAGTTCTACCAAAGAGGAGTATATCTGTCCTCATGCCTGTTAGATTTGTCCACTAAACAACCTCTTTCGCCAGAAGCCACCAGGCAAAAGGAAAACTGCCTTGCCTGCCCGATTGAAAGAGGGCCTCAGTGCAATCCTCGCCACAGACTCGACCGACAGACGGATCCGTCCCACACGTGACAGCAGCTGTTCAACATAACCCCACGAGTCAGCAATGCTCGGACACTGACCGAAGTTGCGTCACTATGCGCGCACCTCGAGCAAGTCTGTCTAACAGCACACCCGTGCCTGTAGAGTTTATCTCGAACCGGTAGCGCCCCCTGGCAGCGCCCCACCCCCTTAATGTCCCCCGGTAGCACTGCCAGGCCAAGGAATTATGGATATTATGCATGATAGTTCTCGACCGGAACGTCCTGCGGAACAGACTAGCCAGTTCGTTCTCATCGGCACCTAGTCTCCCTGAGAACGTTGTCGCACTTCCCCGCCTCTAATCCTCTATAAATTTCTAAAGCGGAACATCCACCGATCCCATTGTCCGACTGGTAGAGGGTTGTGAGCGTCGGACGACATTCTAGATACCAGGCGCCTAGTCTCGGTCTTTTCTTCCCCATGGACAGCAGCTCTGTCAAGGAGACGAGCTGCAGAAAGACGAGCCTCACAAACGAAGTAAACAAACACTCACCGTCCAGAAATCGTTGCAGGTGGCGTAAACCAAACACGTGCCAGCGCATTGGGAGCCCCGCCATACCTAATCCGCCACTCAGGAGGCACTGGCAACAGACTGACCACCTGACCATTGGAACGCGTCCCAGTATACTGGGCTTCATATATTTTACCCAGGTGTCACTTTGATCGTCATTTTTCTTCTGGCGCTGACTTAAGCCGCTCAAACTGATCGCAGTAGATATCAATTGTTATCGTTTTGTTTGGGTTTAAAAGTTCAAAGTGGACTAAACCTTTCATACCTCACCAAACAGATAACACCAACTTTACGTGGTTAAGATCTTCTTAAACCTGAGGTGCCATTATTTCTACTTTCCCTACACACAGTCTTTGGCGCTTGACATTTTTATAGAGAACCCATTTCTCATCACCAGTCACTGTTCGGTTCATAAAAGGTTCATTCATGAGACATGACAGCAAAGAAGAGCACACATTCACTCTCTGCGCGAGATTAGACTCGGAAAGTTTGTGAGGAACGCGTTGACTCATTTGGTGACTTCTCCGATGGCACGCAGATGTCAATGAATAGTGGAATCAGCTTCTCTGCTAGTCCCTCAACAGTTACGATGGGATTTCGTTCCACCAGGTTTTGCAGGACATCCTTGTCGATCTCTACATATCATCCAGGATGAGACTCGTCTTCTAGGCTGTAGTTTCCGGCTTGGAATTTCTGGAACCACAGTTGACACTAGATTATGCTTATCGTCCGATCCCCATATACTACATTAATATTCCTCGCACTTTCCATTGCATTGTTGCCATTAGTGAACTCATAAAACAAAATATGCTGAATATGCTCCTTTGTCACTTCTATTATAGCTTTGAAAAAATAACAGTTAAAATCAAACTGCACTCTTGTACTAAGAATAAGCAGAAAGTAAATTTACTACCAGATTTTATAGCAAATTGATGCAGGTAGTTTATCCCGCGCCCTCCGACTTTTATTTCATGCAACCGATAAAAACCGCATCATTTATGGGAGGACTCAATATGTGTGTGAGTGTGTGTGTGTGTGTGTGTGTGTGTATTAAATTTAATGTACAGAGTATAAAGATTACGAGCTGCTGATAATTTCTTGCTGTGAAGACACGTGTCTAGGTAGGCTTTTATAATACAGCTTATGTGTCCAAGCTTGTTCATATATAGACATTAGCGACTGAAGCAATATTAATGCCGAGATGCAACATTCATCTCCACTTAAACATGGATGTTTTCTTAGGAAATACCATGGTGAGGTATTTGCCATGAGCGAAACTCTCATATTGATATTTTAGTGCATAATGGACTCCTTTTATCGCTAGCTGGGAGGTACATCCCCGCTGCTTCCAACGCCGAGACCAGCACATCATGTGATTTCAACTTCTTTTGCCTTTTCAAGAATGGACAATCGACACTAATGCCTGTTCTGCCAATCTATATATCGCTTTCAGGGTGATCGATCGCTTCTGCCACTAGCGGTCCAGAGACCAACATTGACAAGACAAATCAAGATCGAAACCACGTGATCTGGTGGTCTCGGTGTAAGAGTCGGCGAGGATTTCTCTTCTCGCTAACAATACATACATAGGTGCATTTAGTATCAAAAAGCCATTACTAGAGCTTTTCTCATGATAAATACCGCAGTATAGTTTATTCTAAGAGAGTATGTACGTTCAAGGGGAGATAAATATTAACTTTTGGTTCTATATGTCCTTAATCACGCCATCTTGGAGATGGATTGTATCTGCGATAGAAAAGTGACGGACCATTCTTTGACACCAGAGAGACTCTCACTTGAACCGTCGCTCACGGACAACTGAGCTTCCGTATCACATTCTAGGACTAAGTTTCAACTCATTGCCCACCGCTTCGAAGATGCTTGTGAATTGTTTCAACTCAGAATAAGTCTCAACAAAACAGAAGTTCTATACTATGACACGTCTACCGTGAGGGTGTTATCACATCTGATGGATCCTCTCGCTAAGGAGATAACTGAAAGTATCAATAAAGCTTGCCAGTCATTGGGTTGTATTCAATCATTTATACTGAGCCAAATAAATATCGATCAAGCAATTGAAATTAACGAGTTCGAAGCGGTTGCAATCACACACCTCTTCTATAAATACAAAATCTGGAAACTCTTCCTGTCTGCAGGAATATTTCCACATGAGAACTCTCCAATAAAGTATGTTTTTCAGGTGGCCGGACAAGACGTGAAAGTTGGAAGCGTTGCCCAGAGCCAGTTTTGTCGGTTTTAAGAAAATAGTGTTGACGATTCAGCCACTTTGGACTGAACTCATTATATGCATGGATGGGCCCAGCATACCTTGTCACGTAACTTATGGAGCATTTTCTAACGGGCAACGAAGCGTGGCATGTTTTAAACATTAGAGAATTGTTATTTTGAAGCACCGTAGCGCGGGGATTCGGTGAAAAATTAATAACAGAAAATCGTTTGATGCAATATTCATGCTTTGCCGAGCGAGAGATAATTTAGACGAGAATGAGCGGTAGGGAAAATTCAAGAATAATTACTACTATTAATTTCATAGCTAAGAAAACTTTGACCGTCGCTAGAAGGGTGAGAAGACCTAAACCGTGACGTCACCAAAACTCCTCGAATGAGACGGAGCTTATTCAAGCGGTACGGGATCCTTGGTCATCGAATACGGCTGTTAAATCAATGCTCTCTTGCAATCTGTTAATAAAGATGAAATACCAAGAAATATATAATGTCCTGTCATTCGCACAAACCTTGATGAAGGCAATATTTATTGAAATATATTGTTTTAGAATGAGGAGTTTATTTTATTTTAAACGAGGTACAATGGGTACATGATAGAAACAAAAAAACAATTGTACAGAATGGTTTTCCATTTCGAATTTTTTCTGTATTTCTATAATACGTCATGTTCCTTATGGGAAAAACTGAAAAATTATTGAAATAGATCTACCGGTATGACACTTTCTGCGAATAATGGAATCCTGGAACACATAGTGAGCAGGGAAGATTTAAAAGTATGAAATTGTTCCGACAAGCAATCCAATGAAAGCGAACACTCATTAACCCGATACAAAAAAAACACACAAAAACACACATTTCAATAAAATATGAATTCTTCCGAAACTCCGAGGCTTTTAATGTTCTAACATTGTGATACTTACAGACAAAACAGAACATGTCCGAACGACGTACTGCGCTAACATTAAGCTTCCTGCAAAAGATGTCCTCAATACATAGAAAAAGAGCCTTCGCCCACACCTGACAACCTACAATACTATTAAGTGAAAGAATCTGCTTCGTGTGCACAGCTTCTGCAATTACCGTGCACGCATGCATTGCCTTCACTACACATTTTGGCCATCCTTTATTACGCAACATACGTATAAGGGAGTTTCTACCAACACCTTTTTATGCCTTTTGATCATTCCCCTTTTGCATAAGAGGGACCTGTGTTCTTTCGCATTTCTTATGATTCAGTATTTGCTAAACTTATATGAATCAGGTCATATGCATAGAGAAATTCCTATACATAGCCGCTAGTCTTAATCTGTTTTATTAACGTTTGCAAGAGATGAGAACAAAGCCATAAGCAAACCCTGTTTGCGTGTGAAATTCGTCAATAACTTCATTAGTAGCTCTCACCTTGTTGACTTTACTTCTGTGTATTACATGTATGGTTCTCACAAGCCCTTCCCTTTTCTCCTCAGAAACCACCAGACTATTGGGTAAGATACCGTATCCGCTCCACTTCAGTGACCACCAGATGGAGTTCTTTCTTTTAGCCATTTACTTCTCTTGCTCACAAGGAGCAGGGTATCACTAAGGCCTCTTCCTGAAACAACGGCAACGGCATTTCACCTAAACTAATTTTCTTTCTAATCGTTTACACTATAAGTCTCTCGTTCAGTAACACTCATAACCTGCTCCTTCAATTCAATGCTTTTGTAGAGGCACCTCTTTAAAACTAAAGCACACAGATTTATATCATAGGATTCCTTGCTTTCCATTCTTACGTATCGAATTATTAGTGTTCACCGTGGAATTTATCTCTTCATTAAAGCCAATTTTTAGTGCACAGGAACGCAGTTCCAAATGTGGCCTCTTCTGTAGACAGCTCATATATCATACAGATATCTATTTAGATTGAGAATCAAGTTTGGAATCTCTTTAAGTTGGAAAAACAACTTCTTATTGGTCTTAGGATAAGGTTTACTGTTGTCAGTGATATTCTTTAGAGCGATACCTACTAAAGGCTGCATTCTCATATCATATATAAACCTATTTTCTTCAATAGTTTTCAATCATTTTAAAATCTATCGATTTCGCGTCCTTTTACTTTTACGAACACCAGCGACCCGATCTCTCAGTAAATTCTACCTATTACTGAGAAGTTATTTTTCAAAGTAACCAAAATGCGAAATACTCTGAGTTCGCGTACTAGAATACCAACTTAAGATATAATCAAGATGTGAAATAATTACTTTGAGGTGACTCGAATCTAAAAGCAATTAATTGGCCGGCGCATTAGAGCGTTGTAGTGAATAACATTCGATATTTGTCCAATTTGTTTGCTCTCAGAGATCGCGTTCCAGTGAGGGCAACTATGCCTTTCATTCTTTCGGGAATTGATAGAACCAATTCCCGACTGGTACCTGGGTAGAATTATAAAGGTATCGCAACTTGTTTTGGCTTTCTTTCTGCGTTCAAGTTATATTCTACGGATGCGTCTAAAAATCAATCTTGTTAACTGACAGGCCTGGCATGGTAAGGAAGTCAAAATTCAAAAACAAAGGCTAACGCCTAATAGATGGTACTTGGTACAGTCAAATGAGCCCTGGCCCCAGCTTTTCTCTGCCCCGAGAGGCAGGTGCGCTAGTGAAGTGTGAATAAATGAATATCATCAAAAACAGAGAGGGTATTCATGTGTTCATAATTATTATATGGATATCCATTCAGAGACCAGTGTGTCGGTATTAGCTATTAACTATTTGTAAACATTCGCTAAAATATCTGCTGGTCCACTATAGAAAGTCTTCATCTACAGAATATTATTTTTAATTCTTGCTGGATAAAAATACAATGAATCTTTATTGATATTTTTGTTAACATTACTCCGTTTCTTTCGTGTCATCTCCGGTTAGTCTAAGAATCCGTCTAAGCAACACCCTCTCTTTTATCCTAACTTCCTTCAGTTGCCAGATCAATGATTTATTAGCACTAATTCCTTTTACTCTCATTTGATTAAATTAACTACATTGTAGCTGTTCATTTAATTCAATTTTAATCCATTTAACAGTATTTTACCATCAGCTTTTTCAATCCGTTTCACTTCAGTCTGTTTTTAAATAAATTTTGATTCACCTTATTCAAAACTCTATCATTTTTATAAGCACATAACACATTTGTCACCCATTTGTATTACATATCTGTTTTTCTCCAGATAATGAAAGTTCTCCTCGTCGATATCGTCCTTTAACATTCTTCAGCTATCGACATATTTTCTTTAGCCGTTGCCCATCCACTTCACTTCATTCCTCGATCGCCTTAATACAACTGATATTATTCTTTCATTCCTTTAACAGAACTTTTTCTATAAGCCTTGCATTCAAATGGATTTTACTTAATAATTGAGAATGCGTCCTTGTAAAAGGATGAATGAGTGGAGACGTATTTGTGTGAGGGTAAATGTGTATGTGTGTGAGTGAATATATGAGAGGAAAGAAAAAAAAAGAGTGTGATAGCATTGAATATGAACAAGACATATGACACTGCAAAAATATCTCTTTCTGTGGTTTATATCTTTCGTTTTTCATTTATTCATATTTCATATGTCCTCACGCAATATAAAGACAGCGAAAACTGTATATATCTAATCGCTCATATATAAAATACAAAAATATAAATATCTCCTTCCCAGCACCCAGTCAGGACCCTGCATTATGTTCAAACTTTTTCACCTATTTCTTTTTTATGGACGAAGCCACAAATATATGTGTGAACACACACAACCATGCATACATTTTCATGCGCATATATGTTTACACACACAAATATTTACACACACGTACAGGTTTATATGAATCGTGGTCTCTTTTAATCTTTTACTTGTTTCAGTCATTTGACTGTGGCCATGCTGGAGCACCGCCTTTAGTCGAGCAGATCGACCCCAGTAGGAGATGGTCGTGTTTGAATTCAGAATACAAAGAGATGGAACAAATACCACAAGTCAGTTATTCTAATGTTCTTTCGGTTTCACCAATCCAAAACCTTTTATCAGCTCTGGAAGGATGGAGGTAAAACTGACCTTGGCAGGATTTGAACTCACAACAAAAAATCGGAATAAATACTATACTCTTTACTCTTTTACTTGTTTCAGTCATTTGACTGTGGACATACTGGAGGACCGCCTTTAGTCGAAGAAATCGACCCCAGGACTTATTCTTTGTAAGCCTAGTACTTATCTATCGGTCACTTTTGCCGAGCCGCTAAGTTTCGGGGGCGTAAACACATCAGCATCGGTTGTCAAGCGATGTTGGAGGGACAAACAGACACACAAACGTATATATACACATACATATATATATATATATATATATATAACGGGCTTCTTTCAGTTTCCGTCGACCAAATCCACTCATGAGGCTTTAGTCGGCCCGAGGCTACAGCAGAAGACACTTGCTCAAGATGCAACATAGTGGGACTGAGCCCGGAACCATGTGGTCGGTAAGCAAGCTACTTACCACACAGCCACACCTACGCCTACAGTCTGTTTATAGGTTTTCAACAATGTATATGCGTTGAATTTGAAACACAGATTGCTATTTTAATCTTGTAGTACTTCTGTTGCTTATAAATAATGTATGTATGTACGCATGTATAACGTATAGCAAAATCATGGAAGGCATTGTAAGAATGAAGCTGATCAGATTTCTAGAAGAACCCCAACACGGCCGTTCAAATTTGGATGTGATTTATCATGATTTCACCAAGAACTTCGACAAAGTCGATCAATGAGTGATACGCCACAAACTGCGAGATGTTGATATCGTTGGTAAACTAAATAAAAGGAGGCTTGACAGTTCAAAAATACAAGTCAGATGGCTGCAACCAATGGTGCTTTCTCTCTCTGAGGAGAAATCAATCCGAAGTACAGACTCTCAGGGAACTGCACTTGGACCACTAGTGCCTCTCAATCATGCCCTTAGTCAGACAAGTAGCCACTCACACCAGCTATGCGGATGATGCCAAAGTATCACAAGCACTGAAGGAGCCAGAAAGCACATGAAAACTATAGAAAGATTTGAAAGCAAGATACAAATGGGCTGAAGAAAGCAAGATGCACTTTAATGCAGATAAGTTTAAATCACTTATCTACCGACCCAAAAACGGAATGTAATCAGAATATGCAGGATCAGTGGTAGCGTCGTTGTGCGACTTTGGAATACACACGAGGGTAAGGCATCGTTCTGTGTGCATATTAGTAAGGTGGTACAAATGTGACTGATTTATCGGCTTCTGAGATCCTTCTCGGAGAAAGAAATCGGGTAACTCTTGTGGAGAATATTCGTTATCAGTCAGTAGGTTACTCATCTCAATTACAGTCGCCACAAAATGCCAGATTGACGGCAAAATTCGTAGCAATCCAACACTTCTATACCAAAAAGATTGCCTCGGAGCAACAGATGGACCCCTGGAAGAGGTTAAAAGAGGTGAGAGATGGGGCTCTACCCTTTCGAGAGATATGAAAGATATGGTGTGGTAGGTGTATACATAACAATATTCTTCACAATAAAGAACAACTATGAATTCATTTGAAACATGAAAACAGATATACATAGGCAGACAGATGACAGCAGAAAATCAAAATAATTTATTTGACAAGTGAGTTAACAGCTGTCTAATGGATCACGACGTTATATACAGAAAATTTGAAACGATAATTGCTATAACGATGAGAATTATGCGTTATATGTTAACAACACCACCGAGTTTTGACATAAACTAGAAGTATAAATATGAAATGACATGATATTTATAAACAGGCATTTGTACAGAAACAGGAAATGGGATGATTAGGAAGTTGGAGGTAATGATTTAATGGGATATTTCTTCATTTATTTAAATTTACATATTAACAACGCAGGAGTGGCTGTGTGGTAAGTAGCTTGCTTAACAACCACATGGTTCCGGGTTCATTCCCACTACGTGGCACCTTGGGCAAGTGTCTTCTACTATAGCCTCGGGCCGACCAAAGACTTGTGGGTGGATATGGTAGACGGAAACTGAAGGAAGCCCGTCGTATATATGTTTATATATGTATATATGTATGTGTGTGTATATGTTTGTGTGTCTGTGTTTGTCCCCTAACATTGCTTGACAACCGATAGTGGTGTGTTTATAAGGCGGCGAGCTGGCAGAACCGTTAGCACGCCAGGCGAAATGCGTAGTTGTATTTCGTCTGTCGCTACGTTCTGAGTTCAAATTCCGCTGAGGTCGTCTTTGCCTTTCATCCTTTCGGGGTCGATAAATTAAGTACCAGTTACGCATTGGGGTCGATGTAATCGACTTAATACCTTTGTCTATCTTTGTTTGTCCCCTCTATGTTTAGCCCCTTGTGGGTAGTAAAGAAACAGATAGTGGTGTGTTTACGTCCCCGTAACTTAGCTGTTCGGCAAAAGAGACCGATAGAATAAGTACCGGGCTTATAAATAATACGTCCTGGGGTTGATTTGCTCGACTGAAAGCGGTGCAGCAGCATGGCCGCCGTCAAATGACTGAAACAAATAAATGAATAAATGAGAGATAAATGAGTATATCATTTAATACAATTAATGGATTATTGACAGAATAATAAGTTATAAGATTATCAATTGCAGATCTATAGGCACAGGCTGACTTTTCGGCTTTACTTCCCAACCTCATGGATCCAGATTGAGTCCCACTGCGTGGCAGCTGGTGCGAGTGTCTTCTAATATAGCCTCGGGCCAACCAAATCGCTTCTGAGTGAAATTGGAAGACAGAAACTGAAAAAAAAGCCCGTCGTATATATGCATGGATACATTTGTCCACGCATATATCGATGGAAAAATACCTTAAATATTTGGGTATTGAATGATGTAACTTTATGCCAAGGTGAACTTAACCATTCGATGAAGAAACAACAATGGTGTTAATAAGAGAAAACAAAGTATTGGGTGTTATTTGATATAACTGACCAAAACTCTTGAAGCAGTGCTCCGGCATGGCCAGATTTGAACGCCTGAAACCAGCAAAAGAATTGATTTAATGTTTGTTGTATGGACGGACTGCTGCTGCGAAAGAGAAATTATATTTTTTAATGAATGGGCGCACTTCGTTATGCTAATCTAAACCAGATAATGGTTTTAGCTTAATACAGTGAAATGATAATGATAATATTAAGACAATATTCATTATTCCACGACCAGCTATTAATTTACATTAACTAAGTTAATCAAATCAATTTCAGGTAGTTTTATATTAGTTTATTTTCAAAGCATACTAATAGAATAATTACCATGTTAATGAAAATATTTGACTTTTGCGATGTTAAATTAGAATGTCACTTTAATTTAGAAATGTAACAATTCCATAAAATATTCACCAAACAAAAAAAAAAAGAAAATTGTGTCGTGTATGTAAGCGTTGGTAGCATGTGCGTGTATGTTTGTTTGCGTGTGTGTGTGTGTGTCGGTGGTATGCATCGGTATGTATGTGATGAGATTAGGAATAAATATGTATACGTTACAGGTATATGCATGTATATATGCATTTCTTTGCGTGAGTATTCTTCAACAGATAAGCCAATTTGCGTTTGAGATTGAAATCAAATTTCATTCGGTTTATTTTCCCTCCATTAATTTTCTTTCTATCTTCTCTTTTCTTTATGTTTTCTTCATTCGTGCAATGTTAAATGATAACGAGCAGAATAATAAATATTTTAGCATAAAATATTTTCCTTTAGAAATTCTTTGAATAAATTATGTCAAATATTTATTTTCCATAAGCACAGGCACCACCATTACTCTTGTAGAATTCCGTATAATGCCATGAGCCATATACATCTTCCAGCCTGCATATCATCCCACGCGAATTACAAGTTCTGGCAGAATATCGTACCAGCTTCGGCATTTATTCTGTGGAAGAGAAGAATTAAGAGGAGAAAAAATGGTGTCTTCAATCAGTTTTCATTCTTAAACTCATGGTTGTAACTGTTCCGTAACGACCGAAAGAGTACGATGGTGAACGCAAGCAGCTGAAATGAGAATCTATTAAAGGATTGCTTGAGCGACTTTACTAGTTGAGAAGAAGGTATGTGTATGTATAGATGCGTATGTGTGCGTGTCTATTTATATGTGATGACTGTTGATGCACATCACCATGACACAAGTTGTATTCTTTGTTTCTAGTCCTAGTTGAGGAACTATTACCTTAATCGAAAAGAGGTTAGTGTTGGTGCCAGAAATGGCATTTCGTTTTAGAAAATCTGCCCCAACAAATTGCATCTGATCCATGCTAACATGGAGAATCGAACTTTGAACAGTGATGGTGATAATAAAGTCTATGCGTGTGTATCCATGTGTGTGTGTGTGTGTGTGTGTTTGAATGTGTCAACATTTACAAAGCATAGACACTTGCGCACGTGTTCGTAAGTGTGTGTGAATGTGTGCGTGTGTTGAGTGTGTAGGTGTGGGTGTGAGTGGGTGTGTATAACAAATTATACATATTCTGTAAAGAGTTTGTTTTCTATAAATGCCTCAACAAAAATGGCAAACTTTTACAAGAAAAGACATCTACTGATTTTTCTTGTCAAAAATAGACTGGCATCTCTTTGATTCCAAGACAGACTTTCATTAAATTGCCAAAAGTAATGGCTTTAAATTGCAGTCGAAAATGAATCATTTATTTAAATTTCTTTTGCGTTGCATTACAAGAAACCGTTATTTAGCTCTAACTAGTAAGTGAGAACTGAATGAAAGAAAAACTGAAATGCCAAAATCGTTGAAAGGATGTTTTAAATATCCTAAAATATTATCTTGGAGTATTTTTGGCAGAATTATCAAGAAAACTTTCATAATGATGAATATTATTTTTCACTGAAAAGTAAATGAAAAGGTAAGTACACTTGTGTGTATGCATGTAGTTGTAGGATGTGCATATGTGTATGTACATGAATGTATGTGCATATGATTGTGTACGTGTGTATATTGCTGTATAAATTTCTATTGAAGTCTAAAGGATCTCCTACATACCATCTCGCAGACCTGGTTTCCATTCAAGGCTGTTTTCATTTCTTTAACGCTGTATTGGGGGAGAGTCATTCTTTTTGCTTAGCCTCATCTTCAAAAACACTTGCAGTGGCTAAAAGTTGATATCTCATCTAATACTGATACTCATACTTAGCTATTGTTCCTTATGGATACACACATAAATTCATAGATACAATACAAGTATAGATACGAATTTATATATATATATATATGTGTGTGTGTGTGTGTGTCGTAATGGAGAAAGCTGCTTATTAATTAGTTATGTAATAGTAAATAAAAGAAAGCAATTATTAAAGGCTTGACCGTATGGACATTTTTTATAAATTCATGTTCCAAGAAATTGCCTATACTTTCGATTTCTGATATTTATTGAATGTTTGAACTCCAATTGTTCACAGATTAAATATTCGTTGAATATACTGCGGAGTATTCCGTTTTCATTTTTTGAAAAACCCATAGTTTATTCTATATACGTAATGTAAAGCCATTATTTATTGAATGAAAAGTTTTTAATTACCGGTATAAATTTTGCAAAATAATTAAACGATTTGTCGTTTGCGTAACTCTTTCTTTAAATCCCTGTCGGCAAATGGTCCGCGCTCTTAACCACTACGCCATATGCCCGTGGGTATATTGTTAAACAAATCTCTCTCTCTCTCTCTCTCTCTCTCTCTCTCTATATATATATATATATATATATATATATATATATCCCATCATCATCGTCATAATCATCCTCATCATCGCCGTCGTTGTCATCGCCATTATCATTACTGTTATCCATTAATATCCGCTTTTCGTGTTGGTATGGAGAAGTCATCGCCATCAGAACCAGCAAATATTCAGGGCAACTGTTCGCTTCATCTGCTCAAGTCACTGAATCTCACTTATGAGTTTCGTTTCTAACATGGTTTCTATGAGACGACGCCATTCTGAATAGCATCTTCGTCATCGTGTATACAATGGACGTTCCCTTGATTTTAGAGTGTAACACCAGCGCTGGTGAGCAGACGATTCGCACATGTTCACAATGAGACTAAGTATACATCACGGACTATGTTTTTGCTCTCTTGTCAATTTCTTTATAGAGTCAGAGGCTTGAATGATAACTACATAGGGCCATGAACGAGAGTGACAAGTCATAAAAGGGGTTACGAAATAGGGGTCGCTACCATGAGTTGGTTCAACTCTGGGAAGCAGTGGATGGGATGTCACATGCTCTCATGTATCAGAGGAGCTTTTGTACACAAGGTTTCACTCGAAGCTCAGAAGTCTTGAAGCAGCTGAGAAGAGAAATGTTGGTAGATACTTGTCAGTTACTGAGAAAGCAATCCAATAAATCTGGCTCCTGGGAGATGACAAGTGGTGCAACAAAAACAAGAGTTGGGGATGATAGAAACATCTGGCCTAGAGTCACAATAGTTGATCCAACAAATCTCATTCTGTTGTGCAGGAGTTTTGTCCCCTTCATAACTGGCTGCCCTCAGGCAGCTCTAGTGTTACTATGGAAAGGGCCAAAATGCGTACAGAGCCGTTGGCTATCTGGTGAGATATCAATTCCTGTATTCAGAGAGAGAGAGAGAGTACTGTACCACATTCAGTGCACAAGTGGTTACCCATTAACCATCCATGATTAATTAATGACTAAATGTAGCAATGCAACAAAATTGGATACATGAATTGTACTCATTAAGCATATTCCTGGAAACTGGTAATTAAACATTGCTTGTTGTTAGGGACACCGTCCTTCATTGTGCAACCGTAATATACTACGAAGTGCACTAAAGGTTTACACGTGAAAACTGTGTCTCAAATGTGTTAGCAGTGGGATTCAAGTCCTCCAGTTTCTTTTTGAAAAATCTGTAAAGATAAGTTCAAAAAGGTTCCAAAAACAAAAATATTATATCTTTCAATCTACAACCTTTGTGACATCTTTGCGAATTTCCATTCAACATGCTTGCATCTCTTGTCAAAACATTTGTGGTCAAGATTTCTCCAGCACCATGAAACATCAATCAACATGGTCCTTTGTCATTTCCTATGTCAGTTGCATGTCTTTGATGTCATTCCCCCTTAATCCATTTCCTGCTTTGCTTGGTTTCCTTCTTTCATAGGTTCCTTTAAATTCAAGATATCAACAGTCCTTTATATGGCTGTCATCCTGCACACACACACACACACACATAAATACGTACACACACACACACACACACACACACACACACACACACATATATATATATATATATATCAGATGCCAAGAGTAGTAAAGTTATCTCTCTAGAATACTTCCTCTCCTTCATTTTAAATCCAGTTTCCTTTCTCCTCAAACATAAAACAGAATCTAAGGAGATTGTTGGTGACCTGCATTGGATAGACTTGTGTCATCATTGTCATCTTGATAGTCTTCATCATCATCATCATTAGCATTAGAGATGGAAGTGGTGATGGTACTGATTGCAGAGGTGGCGGTGGCGGCTGTGGTGGTGGTGATGGTGGTGGGTGTATTACTGTTCATAACATTCCCTTAACACCAAAATAAACAAGACGAAATAGACAATTGTAAAAGCCGACAGAATCATACAATATAAGAAAGGTAAATTGGACTGCAAGTTGGTGAAAACTGTTCGGAGAAAACAAGACAGATTACTTTATATTAGCGAAAAGCGCTGACACAGAAATATCCTTCTATAACATGTCTGTGTAAATCTGAATGGTTTTTCAAGATTTTTGTTATATGTAATTAATAATATTTTAATTTAAGGAAATCTTTTTCCAAATATTGTGGCTGTATTAATAAATTTTTCTAAAATCGTTTTTAAAATGTATGTGTGTGTGTGAGTGTGTGCATTGGGTGTTTTTTTTGTGTATACATATAAGTATATATACATGTGTATGGGTGTATATATATATATATATATACATATAAGTAAATATATGTGCCTGTGTATATATATGTATATACATGAGTGTGTGTGAATATATATATATACAAGCATATAAACATATAAATATGTATATATATTTATACATACATATATTGATACAAATGCATACAAACACTGATACATAGATGCACACATACGAATGCATATATACGCTAACAAAAACTCATGTAAATTTATTAATGTTAAGATATCAGGAGACACGATTTCTAACATTGTAAATAATCATACCAAATTATTAAAATTTATGAATTTATGTATGTACACACACACACACATATACATATTATATATATATGTATATATATATATATATATATATATTTGCATGTGTATATGAATATATGTTTGTTCATATTTGTATATATATATATATATATATACATATATATATGTATGTATGTATGTGTTTGTATGAAATGTAAATTTATAAATTTTAATGTTTGTTATGGGCGGACAGAATGTTTGGCATTATATATTTATATATATCTATATTTATGTATATATAATAAATGCACATATATATCTGTATATATATATATATATATATATATATATATATATATATATATATATATATATATATATATATATATATATACATACATGTATATGTATACATATATGCATATAGATGTATGCATATATATATATATATATATAAGTATGTCTATGTATATTTATATGAATATATATATATAATGAATATTTATCTGTTCTTAAATGTGTATGCCTATGAGTGTGTGCGTGTGTGTGAATGTGTTTCAAGTGTATTTATTTATCTTTTGTATTTTTAAAAATACCAATTCCTTCATAGTAAGTGTTACTCCAAATTTTTTCTGAATTGATATTCTTCAGACAGCGCATCAACAAAGCCAATTCTACCAAACGTTTACAGAGATATTGATGGAATTTTCTACCAACAGGAAGTACGTCTGTCTTCTGGGGTTCTTTAGAGGATTTTCTCACTAATTATATTTGGTAATATTTTTCAGGTAACTTTTTCTTTCCATTTATTATTGGCAATGGCCAAAGTTGTTCCAATCATGACAGTGTTGTTTGCTTAACCCCAAGTCAACCCATTCACAGCTGCTATACAGCGGAATGGCTAAGAGAAATTCCCCTCAGAATCACAAGGCTCCATCTTTGAACTCATCTCACTTTGAAGCCTTTGGTTTAAATACCATTTCTATAACCTCAAGTGAGCCCATATCTTGTGAATGAAAGTTGTAGAAGGAAACTGTACTGAAGCCTTCTAGATGGATTTTAACTGTAGGCAAAAGTTACATCGCTGTCACAGTATCATATTGATTGTGTCTTAGAATCACGTTTAGAGGACACATATTTTCAAAGAACCACCACCACCATGTTGTAACCAAACCAAATCATCTTACACAACTGTCCTTGTATTTGAAACCTATGTTTTTCCATTGTTACTGTGCCACATGATTAAAGTTTTCATTTATTCCAATTTTATTTCAATGCAGCGAGGGCATTTCCACTTCCCCTGTTTTCATCGAAAATATTTCTACATGTTATTTACATCATGTTTCCTCTACATGTTTTGTTTCATTTAATTCCCTCTAAAATCTCTTTTTATCTTTATCAACACTTGGAAGCATCCTTACCTCAGCTTTCCCTTTCGTCTTTTTTAATTCTGAAATTAAATTCATCCTTGAACTTGAAACTATTGTTGAAATCTGAAATTTTTGTCTTTGTTTCATATTTGACCCTTTTTTATAACCATATTTTTAGATAAATCCACTGGGTTATTTTTTCAATTACTTTTAAAGATATTGAAGGATTTTGTAAAATACCATTGACATTATTTAGTAGGTGTTTGCAACATAAACTGACAGGACTACTTTAACCCATTTGTATTATAGCTTCATTCAAATAGCCAGCCCCTATTTAAATTAATTTTGAAAATAAAGAATAGGTTTAGTAAAATAACTTTGTCATTATTAAACTGTTGCTTGGAACATAAATTAATGGAAAGTTTTAATGAAGTTAATCTTAAAATAAGGAGTGTATTTCATAGCCGCAGTGACAATTTCAGATGTGTCGCTATCAAAAGTTTATTTTTCTCTTATGACTTATGTCAATCCCTAATTGGTATTCAGATACACAACAGATATTAGTAATCTGGAGATGACATATTAACAATCTCTGTTCTTAAAGGTACTTGCAATGGAGGTCATTTGTATAAGGGACCAAATATGTTTGGTAACAAAAAAATAAATTGCTGAGCTAAAATCCAAATAAACAAAAGAAAACAAAAAAAAAACAGAATAAATAAATGAAAGCCAAGTTTAATCTTCACCTGTAGTCACATCCATAAATCATGACAATCAATTTTCTCCCAATCTAATCAGCCACTGGTGAATACTTATATAACAGGCTTCCAAGCTAAATCAACAATTCCGTCTTGGCTTCACATTCACAAATGGTCCGATAAAACCAATTAGATTAACAACTGCCCAGTTACCAGCCATGAAAACCTTGTACACATATAATAGTAGTAAAGTGACTAAATACAAATATGAACAGGCCAGACTCTGCACATTTTCCTGCAAGTACATACTGAGCCACGTTAATGCTCTGCAAACAATGTATATATATAGGTGTGTGTGTTTGAGATGCATGAATATGTGTGTGTATATGTATATATATATATATATATATATATATATAGATATAGATAGATAGATAGATAGATAGATAGATAGATAGATATATAGATAGATATTGAGAGATAGATGGATATGTCTATTTATATATGTATGCATAAGTATATGTGTATATGTGGATATAATATATATAATCTGTACACATACACACACACGCATGTATTTATATATAAAGAGAGAAACATTTGGACAGAGAGTGAGAAAGAGAGAAAGAGAGGGTAAGGGGGAAAAGAAATGTATAATTTATACTGGCAAGTATGATTATATGTTTATCTAGGAATATAATCAGTCATACAAACATAGGGAAACCTGTTGCTAATAGCAACCGATATAAATATATATTACACACACATAATGAACAAGGTGCAAATAATCAGACGTACGTGCAATGAAAGTCACTCAAACTAAAACATTGATAAACATTGGATTTTGTGTGAATTCTTTCTAAAGTTTCACAAGACTTTTTGAACGGATTCGGAAACATGAAGAAATCTAAATCATTGCAGAAAGTTAAGAATTATGTTTGAATTCGTATGCGTATTTAGGTATGCCATTATATGTTACTTCCATGCAGCGCTAGATACAAAGAGATCTAAGAATAGAAATTCTCAATCAAGGTCGTTATGACCCAGGAAGGGGAGCATATAGGCTTTTGTCGTTTAAATTTAAGGACTTTTAAAACATATTGAATGGCTATGGCGGCCCATCTGAGTAAAAACAGGAACTAAAGTGTTCTATTGGTAAAATATGGTTGACAATCACTGCCCTAGCCAATTCCATTTGTGAGACCACTCCTAAATTCTTACTGTCATCATTATAATTACAGATACTCCGTGATCAGAGCACAGCCAGTTTTTTAAACCCTAGGCTTCAGCTGTGGCTAAATCTAACACCGCTCCAACCCTTCAATCATCTTTGTAATAGGCATAGATCTTCAGAACTTCCACGTTTCTTGAACGTTCTTTTACTGAGATCAAAACATGAACTGAATAAATGGAAAAACAAAACTTCAAGCTCATCCTTTGATTATTGTTTTCATTAAAATAATCAATGGTGGCAGCACGTATAAAGCACCCAGTTGTCTTTGAAAAATGGTTGGCATTAGGAAAGGCATTTGACTGTAGAAACCCTGGCGAAACAGATGACTGGAGCCTGGTGCAGCCCTCCAGTTTGTCATCCCCTATCAAACACTCCAATCCATAGAAAACGGATGTTAATTGATAATGATGGTGGGGAGGTGGAGGACGATGATGATGATGATGATGATGATGATGATGATGATATGATGATGATGATGACTATGATGACGACAATGACGATGATGACGATGATGATGATTATAACTATTATGACATTGACGGTGGTGGTGATGGTGATGTTGATGATGAAGACGACGACGACGATGATGATAATGATGATGATGATGATGATGATGGGAAAGATTTCTTAGAAAATGCTGCCAATGTTTGCAAAGACATTGATGGTGAGTAGAATCTAATACTCAACCCTAATAACAGGTATTTTGTACATTTTGTGAGATGGTCTCTAAAGGTGTGGTTGTGTGGTAAGAAGTCTGCTTCCCAGCCACATGGTTCCGGGTTCACTCCCATTGTGTGGCAGGATGCTTCTGCTAAAAAACTGAGGCCGACTAAAGCCATGTGAGTGGATTTGGCAGATGGATATATATGAGTGTCACGCGTGTGCACATCTTTTACTCGTTTCAGTCATTAGAGTGTGACCATGATGGAGCACTGCCTTGAAGAAATTCTAGTCAAATAAATCTATTCATTCAACTAAAGGTTCACACGACAGTGCTCCATCATGGCCACATTCTAGTGACTGATACAGGTACCAAATGAAAATATAACTTTTCTCTGTTCTAATAGTGACACTAGTCTTCATTGGCAGCAAAGAACCTATTCATATACATCTACTTTTCAAACTCTGTGCCTTTTGCTGAGAACATAGTCATCTGCAGACAAGAACATCCACATCATCTCCATCACTTTGGCTTTTGTCCTCTGCTGGCACATAGCGAGTCCTTCCTCCTTGTCCAAGAGTCAGTAGCACTAGAAATATGCTGAAAAGCAAGTGTGCCAGGACCAAACCTTGTTCAACACTTTTTCTCACCTTTAATTCTAGCAACAAAATCTCTATCAAAAGAATGGTAACAATTAAAATAAAGCAGCAAAAGTATTTTCGAGCTCAGAAATTCTATTAATCGGAGTTATTTTGCAACACTCATCAGAAGTGTTTCTATCAAGATCTCTTATCAAGCACTGATTTATACTCAAAATTGTTTACTAAAAATCTTAGTATGGTAACAATTAAAATAAAGCAGCAAAAGTATTTTCGAGCTCAGAAATTCTATTAATCGGACTTATTTTGCAACACTCATCAGAAGTGTTTCTATCAAGATCTCTTATCAAGCACTGATTTATACTCAAAATTGTTTACTAAAAATCTTAGTATGGTAACAATTAAAATAAAGCAGCAAAAGTATTTTCGAGCTCAGAAATTCTATTAATCGGAGTTATTTTGCAACACTCATCAGAAGTGTTTCTATCAAGATCTCTTATCAAGCACTGATTTATACTCAAAATTGTTTACTAAAAATCTTAGATAAAAATTACATATAATTAGGAGCGGAGGTTGTGTAAGCTACGGTTATCATATAGAATTTAACTGATTGTGTAACTGGAATTTCAAATAAAGATGTTAAAACCGGTGAATAGAAAGGATAAGTGATGTTTGCAAGTGGATTAGAGAGTAATGAAAGCGAAAAACTTTAATACATTATCAGACAGAGGAAGACGATATATGCTGTAGTCTTTTTAATAGAACGAGAGAGGAAGAAATTAGGGAAAAAATGAAAAAAGGAGAAATAATGAGAAGAGAGAGAGAGAGAGAGAGAGAGAGAAAGAAAGGTGAAATAATAAGACAGAGAGAGAGAGAGAGAGAGAATATGAATGTGAAATGGAAAGGATTCTAAGTGCCTATTTGTCAAAGAATTGAAGGAAATATAAATCTTTGTATTTTACAAATGTTTACCAAAACAAATAAACAAAAGTATTTGTGTGTTTTTGCATAAAGAGTTCATGTGAAGGAGGCTAAGTGACTTTTGGGTATTATTAAGATTTTGTTATGGTAAACATGCTTCCAGAGGTAGATTAGAAGTAGATTAACGAAAGAAAGAAGAAGGGAAGAATTTTAAAATGCTTATATTTAAGAGCTATCTGGATGTTGAAAATTAAGTTAGAATAAAGTTGCATGGTAAATTGAATTGGAAAAGTCTAGTGTCTTTTAAAGAGAATGGTAATAAAATTGAAGAAGAGAGAACTAGTGAAAACAAGAACTGTGGATATGGTACTAAACAGAAGAGTTAAATAAGGTGGATATGTCTGTGACTTGAATGTAAGAATTTCTTCCTTTCAAGAAAGATAAGAAATATGCGATAAAACAGAGATAAAAACATAGGAAAATATTTTTAAAATGCTTGTCTTGTAAATGTATCTATATTACCATCATCATTAGTTTTTTTGTATTGTTTTATCTCTTTCAGTCATTTGATTGTGGCCTTGCTGGAGCATTGCCTTGAAGGATTTTAGTTGAACAAATTGAGCCCAGGACATTTTTCAGCCTAGTACTCATTCTATCAGTCGCTTTTACCGAACTGCTAAGTTATGGGGACATAAACACACCAACACCGGTTTTCAAGTGGTAATGGGCACACTAACACAGACACAAAGACAAACACACATACATATCTATATATACATACATACATACATATATATATATTCTGATTGAATCTTCTATGTGTTACCATGTACCTCTTTGTGACAATGTAAACTTTCATTTCCCTTGGCAAATACTGATAGAGGGCAGAATGTGTGTCAATAGCCAGCTGGAGAAGATGTTCTCTTAGGGCAAGAAGCTACAGTAGCATCCACCCTTAGTGGTTAGCCACATTTAATTGACAAATATACTTCACGTTGTCGTGCAGCTACTGTTTATACCCCGTTCAGAGATTTATTATTGCTTATATATATATATATATATATATATATATATATATATATATATATATCAGCATCATTTAACGTATGTTGTCCATGCTGGCATGCGTTGGGAGGTTTTACTGGGCTGGTACGCTGGAAAGCCGCAGCAGATTCCAGTCTGATGTGGCATGGTTTTATACGGATTGATGCCCTCCATAACGCCAACCCCTCGGAGAGTGTAATGGGTGCTTTTACGTGTCACCACCATGGCTGTTATGTGCGTGACACTGGAGTACCATTTACGTAACACTAGGGTGCCACTTGCGTGACACTGGGGTGCTTTTACGTCCCAATTTGCGGGACACTGGTATCTGCCACGACTGCGATATGCTCCGCTTGATGGGTTTTCTTAATGCCAAATATCTTGGCCATTATGTCCGTGAGGCCCAACACTCGATAGAAACTCAACAGGTTTACCTCTACGAGGTCCAACGCTCGAGAGAAACTCTTGGGGAAATTTCGAACCTGGATCAGAGATCGGTACTTCTTTACATAGCTGTCCTCGTCTATTTGCATCACATGCGCATACCAGCACAGTCGGCTATCTTCAACACTACACACACACACACACACACACACACACACATATATATATATATACATACCACAGGCTTCTTTCATCATATCCCCAAGACACCCGATGAAGGCTACAGGGTATATCAGCCGAAATGTTGTGTTAACAGCAAACAATATAAAGACAAATATCCGTCAAATGTAAATAATGTACATAATTCCTCTTCTCTTAAATATAGAACTGTACTATTTTCCAGTAGTCTCAACCACCCTTATTCCTATCAATCAATCACTCCCTCTTACACTTTTCCAGTCCTCAACCTACCTTTCTCATTCTTCTTTGTCACCACTTTTCTATTTTCATTCGTGGACATGTTACCTTAAGTGTAAAGCTGCTACCAAGTACCTAGTCTACCCTTATCAGGTATGAACTGGTATGAGCATGTGCCAAATGAAGTTATGCAGAAGGATGGAAAAGTAACGATACTTTGGGACTGTGATTTTCAGACGGATTGTGCAATCGAACACCATCGGCCGGATATTCTCATATTGAATAAGAGGGACAAATATTGTTAGATAATTGACGTAGTCATACCAAATGACATGAATATTTTGAGTAAGAAGGTTGAAAAAGAGGATGAAAAAATCCCTAAGTACACCGAATTGAAAGTGGAAATGGCAAGACTGTATGGAATGCAAGTGGGTAATGTAAAAGTGATGCCAGTGGCGATCGGAGCGTTGGGCTCAATCCCATTGAAACTTCAAAACTTCTTAAGGCAAATGGAAATCCCATGAAAGATTGATGTCTTGCAAAATGTAGCCTTATTGGGCACAATGCGCACCTTAAGGAAAGTACTATCTGTCTGAGGTCCTTGTTGTGACTTAACAAATGTCTAAAGACTCTCTCTTTCTCACTTTCTCTCTCTTTTACTTGTTTCAGTCATTTGACTGCAGCCATGCTGGAGCACCGCCTCTAGTCGAGCAAATCGACACCAGGACTTATTCTTTGTAAGCCCAGTACTTATTCTATCGGTCTCTTTTGCCGAACCGCTAAGTGACGGGGACGTAAACACACCAGCATCGGTTGTCAAGCAATGCTAGGGGGACAAACACAGACATACAAACACACACACATATATACATATATACAACCGGCTTCTTTCAGTTTCCGTCTACCAAATCCACTCACAAGGCATTGGTCGGCCCGGGGCTATAGCAGAAGACACTTGCCCAAGATGCCACGCAGTGGGACTGAACCCGGAACCATGCGGTTGGTTAGCAAGCTACTTACCACACAGCCACTCCTGCGTCTATGGTGCACTTTTTACTTACACTGTGTTTCGAAAGAATAATAATGATAATAATAATATGTTATAAAGATTGTTGTAATTTTTTGTGAATGCAAATAGACAATAAGAAGAGCATGATGCAATTTGTGATGGAGATTGTCCATTTAACTGATTGAACAATATTTCAACAGATCATCTGTCTTCAGCAGGTTCAAAATGTAAAATGAAAAAACTGCAGTAATACAGAAATTCAAAGTATAAATGAAGAAATCCTGCGTTCCTATTTAGATAAAGTGATGTCATTAGTTTTCTCTTTCATAACTGGTAAAAGGAAAAAGAGGAAAGAAAAAAGCAAAAAGAGAGAAAGAAGAAAAAATCGGAAAAGAACTACTTAGCTGAACAGTTTTGTGTAAATATGATGAAATACTCGTGTCATTTTAATCATTCCTCCAGTGCATGATACAAGTAATTCACAAATATATTTGTCCTCGTGCATTTTGAGGACTGAAAGTGTAGTAGAGTCAGAATATTTTCTGAGAATTTGCAGCCGTTTATCTTAGTGATGACAGAAAAAGATCCTTCAAGGTGGTCACATTTACACCATCAGTCACCGGCTCAGGCTATTGTTTATAAGAGTTTGGAGGTGGGTCAGTTTTATAGTGCTTACATATTTTCCAATGCAAATATTGCCTTAACCTATCACGACAATTTATATGTTTGTTTGGCATCAGCCCAAGATCGAACGATCTATTTGTTTTCGGTTCTGAATGATATTAAGAGATGTTTCTGTGCATCAGTCAAACAAATCAGTCAAAAAGTTACGGAACCAGGTCCTTTCTGGAGTTTTCCATTTCTAAGATCTTCAACCAACATGCCTTAAATCTGTTGTTCCTATTACCTTTCAGTCTTTCTTTCTCGTTTTCTATCCAATCAACTGAAGCATTAAACCAAATTTCTTCTTGCTACATATTCTCTTCCAAATCTCCTCTACTTCCTCAATTTTCTATGGTTCTCATCTCTCCATCTAACTTTTGCTAATTTCCCCATTAAACTGTACATCACTTTGAATATTTTGTTTTGACGATAGAATTCGTTTTTCGCCTCATACCTTCTGCAGTTGGTTTTTAACTCTCTTCACTGTTTCAACAGTTCCTTAGTCACAAGCAAGTTTATAAGATCTTTGATCTTATATTTTTGTTTGATATTTCTCTTGCTTTTCTTGTTCTCATATTTTCTCCTCTAGCAAGTTCACCAAGAACTTCTACTTCCGCCCACAGAAATTCAATCTCATTCGGAATTTTTACTTTCTATTTAGGAGGTTTATTTAAATGCCTGGCCTCTTACTTTATAATCGTCATACCTTATAGAGTTGTTACCACTTTAACAGCAGAGTATATAAGATTAGTAAAATCGTGAAATCCTTTTCCTTATCTTTTAAGACCAATCTCAGAGCAACGTTATACATCATAATCTTACTTGTATTCTTTCCTTTGTGGTTTTCGATTAATTACCGCAGAAAACTCAATCTTGCATAGTTCTCATCATTATTATTATGCTTTGCTTAAGGCGACGAGCTGGCAGAATCATTAGCCCGCCAGACGGAATGCTTAGCAGTATTTCGTCTTCGTGTTCTGAGCTCAAATTCCACCGAGGTATACTTTGTCTTTCATCCTTTCGGGGTCAATAAATTAAGTAATAGTTGAGTACTGCCATGCAGTGGGACTGAACCTGGAACCATGTAGTTGGGAAGCAAACTTCTTACTACACATACATACCTGCACATATGATAAATATTGATGAAAGGCAATGGTACTGTAGATATTTTGTAGTATGAACAAGACCGGATTATAGCCAAGAAACATAACTGGATTATATTAACTCATTAGAGATGTAAGTGAGTAGAAAACCTTGTTAATAGCTAACATAATGGGAGAGAAAGTAAAGTAGAATAGACGAGAGAAGCATAGGGATGCAAATGAGAGAAAAGAAGAGTTAATGAGGGAGAGAATAGAAGCAATTAAATAAAGAGATTTATTTATTTCGTATAGAGAAGAGGCAAATACACTGAATCTTATTGTCTGAGACCATTTCTGGTTGACTGGTACAAAATGTCTCCTGAGATGTTTTCAAGTTTAATTTAAACCTTTGCTCATTATTTTCTGTGGAAACCTCTTAGATTATGGTTCAAATAACAGTGTGGAGTGATAGGAAGATTCTCTCTTAAATTCTTCATTATTTTCT
The DNA here is from genome assembly GCF_006345805.1 of Octopus sinensis. Lineage (NCBI taxonomy): Eukaryota > Metazoa > Mollusca > Cephalopoda > Octopoda > Octopodidae > Octopus > Octopus sinensis. The sequence goes on along the minus strand of NC_043001.1, from coordinate 3,564,907 downwards.
GTTTCAAATAAATTGCAAGATTTGTATAAATTTCTCCTAATATAAGGTGAGGATGAACAATGCCAATTTCGTGGAACATCCTAGAAGAAAGCTACAGTGAACACATTTATGTGTATGTGTGAGTGCAGATGTAGGTATGAGTGTGAGAAAGAGTGCAGAATATATATATAATCAGCAGCAGCAGCATTATTACTATCATCATCATCGTTTAACGTTCACCTTCCATGCTGGCATGGATAGGATGGTTTGACAAGAGTCAGGCAGGCAGATACCTGCACCAGACTTATGTAACTGTTTTGGCAGGATTTTTGCAGCGGGATGCCCTTCCTAACACCAACCACTGAGCAGTGTGGACTTAGTGCTATATATATATATATATATATATATATATATAGAGAGAGAGAGAGAGAGAGAGAGATATCAACAGCAACAGCAGCAGCAGTAGCACCACGTCTGCTTTACACGCTTGGTTAGAATGATCTCCAGGATCCAGTAAGTTGAAGAACCACTTCATACGCCAATGTTTTAGGTTTTGGCATGGTTTCTACAGTCGGTTATCCTTTCTAATGCCAACCACATTCTATAGAGTGCAGATGGCTGTTTGATTAGAACCAGGACAAGAGTGGTGGGAAAGAAGAATAGGAGAGAGTGAGAGGGGAGAGAGGGGCCTTTAGGCAAGAAGGTGAAAGATGAAGTATGGAAAGAGGAATATAATGTCGTGAGTTAGTGAGAGAAAGGGTGTAAGAGCAACAACATAGCTTGTGTGGGGGACAGATTCCACATTATGGGATGAATATGGATGGAATATGTGAAAGTAAGGGGTCATAGGAAAGAGAAATGTCTAAGAGTGATGAAGAATTAGAGGGAGGCTGTGAGGAGAAAAGTCATTGTTATTTAAAAGAATGGTGGGGTTCTTAGGATGTTGATATAAGTTTGTGATGAAGAAACATAACTTATCAAAGGTGCCCCTCTATTAGAATTAAACCCAGAACCTTTTGGTTGAGAAGGAAATTTCTTCAGCACTTGACACTATATATGACACATATTTAATCCTTAAATATTGAAATTTTAAATAAAGGTTCCCAAATCTTCTTGGTTTTTGTTGAATAAAATATATGAAACGAGAGGAGTTCATTACAAGATCACTTGAGACTGGTTTTTGAAAATATGGTTTGCTAATTTCCTGTCAGTCCAGACTTCCAGGCTGTACCTCTTCTACCAAACAATATGCAACCATGTAGGGCAGATAATTTCTCTGACCACTGATTTCCTGGGCCGTTCTCTTGTTATCAACATCTGCTGTAAAAGTCGACAAGAATATATAAATGAAATGCTCAGTACTTCACATATTGTTGATAAACTAGAGTGGTGTGAAGCTTTCCATATTTTAACGAAATGTTATGTAAGGGACCAGCGACAGAGCATTTAACGCAATTTGTCATCTATGCACGTCGGTTGCGTAGGTTTCCCTAATTCTAACTGACAAATGACAATTCTACAATAAAAGGAAACTCATCAGAACATACTTCCAACCAATAAATCATACATAAAATGTACCACAGCAATGCAGGAAATGAGAGCGTACATGAATACTGGCTCAGGTAGTTATTGTTGAAAAGATAAAGTGAAAGCATTCTGTCATAAAGGAATGAAGCAACAGTAATATATGGAGGAGAAAGGCAATGATAAATGGCAGAAAGATTTAGCTTTACAAATATGTGTGTGTGTGTGTGTGTGTGTGTGTGTGTGTGTGCATTGTGAAGTGGGTAGTTATTACACATACATCCATGTATAAGTATGTATGTACACACGTATGTATGTAGATATTGATAGATAGATACAATAACACACACACACACACACACACACATACATTCATATATATGTATATCTGTGTGTGTATATATATATATACAGATAGATGCATACATATATATCTACATTTATAGATACATATAAACATACATATAATATAATATAATGTAATATAATATAATATAATATAATATAATATAATATGATGCAATATAATGCAGTGCTCGATATACCTACGTTCGAGATGCAGAAAAAAGCAGACAGTAATTCCATTTATCTCTTATGTTCTTTGATGTATTTTACTCCTTTGACTGCGGCCCTGCTGGAGCACAGCCTTGGAAAATTTTAATCGAATAAATGGACCCCAATCACCAACACCAGTTGTCAAGCAGTGGTGAGGGACACAGACAAAAATATACACACATTATATATATATATATGTGTGTGTGTGTGTGTATAACAAATGAAAGACAGAAAATGGAATATACAAGAATATATTATTAATTACAACAATTGTTTCGACACATCTTGCATCAATTCGTCTTGTGGCACACACAAAAACTGGTTCCGGAGTGTCCGGGGTGCAGACGTATCTCGTCGGGTGATAAATAAATTTTAAAAACTCGTTAAAATGACAGTTCCAGTATGCAGTTTTTTGTTTTGTAGAGAGAAAAACAGCCGGACGGAGGGAAATTCTTCATATATATGGAAGATCCGAAAATAAAATTGCAGAAGACAAAAAGAGAAACGAATCCAGTGAGAAAATTATTGAAAATAACCGTTAACGGATATGGATGTATAAACATAAATACAATGGGCTTCTTTCAGGTCTCATCAACCAAATCCACACGAAAATCTTTCACCAGCCTGAGGCTATTGTAGAAGACACTTGTCCAAGGTGTCTCACAGTAGGACTGAACCCAGAATGATGTGGTTTGGAAGCAAACTTCTTGCCAAAGAAATCTGCTTGTTCATATCGAGAAAAATGTGGAGAAGATTTGTCCAGTTAGCTGTGTAATATTATTGACTATATTTCTATGGAGAAGGCTAGATTTGTATTAATCTATATAGGGTGCTACCTGCTAGGTTTCTCTGTTGCCCCTCTTTGCAGTTTAATACCATTTACTAAGATGGCATCAAAGAAACGAGAGAAGTGGAGATTTATCAGTTACGGAATGGTCAAATATTCCTTCTCCTCTTCATTGTACCATGATTCTTGTATATTGAGGAACAACATTTTGATCTCTTCATACGCAATCTTTTGCCATCATCCACATATTTCTATCTCTTTTCTCCTCTTTCCCTTCACTCTGCTTTAGCCATGAGGAATTGCACTGGTTCTGTTGCTCCCTCCATTTGCCCTCAAGAACTGCTAATGTTTTACATGAAGCACATATATTCCAGCTCTGAAACAACAACCCAAGGATAAACTATTGAAACTTCAGTATCTGAAAGTGGGTTTCAATAAGACAGCTCCCCAGCGTTCATTAAAAATTCATTAGTGAGAATTTACCTCATCTTCTATCAGCTCAAGTTAAGAAGATTAGATTTCTTTATGAATAATGTAAACAAACTATTACTAGTAGAAATAAATTTACATAATGGTTACAAGTTTAATGTCTGTGATTTAATAACAAATAATAGCTTTGAATAAATATGTCACATACAAGATATTTAATATGCATATAACAAAAGACAAAACTTGCGAGGTTATGACTGCCAGAGCTCTTGTGGTTTATATAGGAGTTGTATTTTTACAGCAAAATTAGATATTATTTAGCATTTTATATATAATTTCCTAGAGTTTGTGTTGTAATTCAGCCTCCTGAGCCCGCCAGCATAATCGTCCTTCTACCTAAATAGTGAGGGGAGCGTCAGTGCCATAGGCTGCCAGTGTATACCACATACAGATGCAAAGAAGCAGCAGCTGCCACACCTCTAGGATGGAAGTAACTCCAAATAAGGGAATCTATTTTTTTAGCCATGTGAAATCTATATGTATTGTATTGAGTCGAAAGTTTTGCAGTATTTTGGTAACTAATCTGTTTTATTTGTCGAGTTACAACGAAAGGCTCCTAGCATTCCAAGTACGTGTTCCGTGGCCCAGTTGCAACATTTCATCAGCCGAGAAGAAGTGGAAGATTGAGAGAAGGAATTCTTCACTTCGAAGGACTGGAACTGGTACCAACGTGGAACCAAAGAACTGGCAGAAAGTTGACTTCTAGTTTGATTACTTAGCTTCTTGAGTCGTAACTTGATGAATAAAGCATAAAACTTACCAAAATATTGCCAATCTTTTAGTATTAATCATATAAGGAATGAAGATATGACGAGATGGGCATGTTAGGCATGCAACCCATGTAATTCCTCAAGTAAGAAGAGATAAAATTCAGAAAAGATACCAGTATCTAAATAAAACAAAATCCAGTTCACTCAACTTCATTAAATAGTTGGTAAAAAGAAAGAGTATCAGCTGTGAAAATTAAACGCAGAACGAAACAATAACCTGATTTTATTGACGTTTTGTATGAAGGATATCAAATGTAAAGAAATGATATCGAATATGAAAAAAATGGGTACTGGGCGTATTTGCCATGTTTCGGGAGTCTTTGCTCCTTCATCCGCAACGATCCAACCCTTTAATTATCCACAAACACATTCCTTAAATAGCCAATGAATATAGAAGTGGAATGTTATTGGATTAACCAATTCTGTATATATTAGACACATTCTTGGAAGCTGGTTGCACAACGAAATACCGTCTGCCCGCAAGTCATTGAGAAGAGAGAAAGGAACAGATGTAAACAGGGGTTGCCTGAGTCGCAGTGCAGGCAACCCTCTGCGAAAAGGCAGGAATTCCAAACCAGAACCAATATGGGGGTAGAGGAGATACAGACAAGGTTTTACACAACTTTGATGATGATGATGATGACAACGACCACGACGACAATGATGACAATGTTAATGAGACGATGATAACGATGATATCAACGATAATGATGATGATAATGACGACGATATCGACAACGATGATGATGATGATGATGATGATGATGGCGATGATGATGATGATGATGAGGAGGAGGAGGAGGAGGAGGAGGAGGATGAGGAGGAGGAGGAGGAGGATGACGACGACGACGACGACGATGATGACAATGTTAATGAGACGATGATAACGATATCAACGATAATAATGATGATAATGACGACGTTAACAACAACGATGATGATGATGATGGTGATGATGACGACGACGACGACGATGATGATGATGATGAGGAGGAGGAGGAGGAGGAGGAGGAAGGATGACGACGACGACGACGACAATGACGATGATGACGATAGGCTGATCAATACTGTGGCTCAGACGTACTCTGAATAACTATTTTCATTTTATCCTCCTGAGCTGAGTTGTAATCAGCAATCGTAACCAGAAGTGCCTCCCAATATGGCTAAAAATGCTAGAATTGTCCATGCGTTAGTTTGTGGTACACAGTAAATTCTACTCACCTTAATTTAGATATTTTTTTATAAAGTTGGTGGTTATTCTGACTATGCTTGATCCGAAGGTTAGCAAAATCTTTTGAAAGGTCAGCGTAATACATTTAGCATTTTTTGATGAAAAGCAGGAAAATGACTGCTGTTAATATTTCAAACAACGTTCCACAGAAATATCAGATACAGACTGGTCTCATCAACATCAAAGACTGAGTGGAGTTGTTAAGTGGGATGCGGAGGATAATCAATGGAAATTTCTTTGGAAAAAAACTGATGGACTGGTTATCAATTTGGTCACATTTAGCTGTTTTCAGATTGAGCAGGAATTGTTTGTCTGGATGAGAGAAAATTTCGGTTACTTGACTCTGATGTCTAAGTGGACATGTGTGGTTGCACATGAGAAGAACCTCACCCAGTTAAACATAATGTTAGAAATGTCTGGGTTCAGACACCACCTTCAAGAATTTTACTTGTACGAATAAACAACAATACTTATTATTTATTGAACCAGGAAATTATTCCATCTGTCTGGTTTGCTGAGCCATGTAGTATAAACTCACAGAGACAAGTTGTGATGCTGGGGTAGGCGGCAAGCACTCACACAAGAGCACATATTTATATATATATAAATGTGTGTGTGTGTGTGTGTGTGTGCAAATTAAAAATTTCAACTGACAAAAAAGACACGTAAGTTACATTTGCCCAAGATCTCCTTGATTGTGTCGAGAACGATAAAAAAATTTGGAAAACTTTGCGTAGGACTTTGAGCAGGTATCGCCGAGCAGGAATTGTAGATTCTCCGCTCAAATTTCTCTGTCATGATCAATGCGACGATCACACGCTACACGCTTTTCTTCCAAGCACTGCTGTAAACAGCAGAAATAAAGTAGAACGCTAAAACTTGGTGAGCATGCACAGCAGACTTCAAGGTCACTCTTTTACAATTAGACCTCGTACATACATATGCATATATATATATATATATATATATATATATATATATATATATATATATACATGCATACATGCATACATGCTTACATATATACATACATACATACTTACAAACGTACATACATACGTATATCGTGTACTCTGTTCTCCGTCGTTGTTTTCTTTGTTTTGTCTTTGTTGTCGAACACATTCGCTAGCTTTCTTACAAAGGAGTCTAATGCTCTTAGCTTAGACTTTTGCGGGGGGGGGGCAACCAGACCGAACTATCTCAAGTGTAACTGCCCGAAATGGTCGTGACTTCTGGTACTTGACTGAGGAAAGAAAGCCACTAATGACCCGTGCTGTTTCCCTTCTCTGCTTTTGCATCGTCTATCTGCCCGAATGTTTTTATGTCCTCTATCGCATTTTTGTTCCTGTATACATACATACATACATATATATATATATATATATATATAATATATATATATTATATATATATATATATATATATATATATAGATATATATATATATATATATATATAATATATATATATACATATATGTGTGTGTATGTAAACATACACACACACACACGTATATATACAATGTACTTCTTCTTCCGTTTCCGTCTACCAACTCCATTCAGAAGACCCATCCCCGTGGTGCTGGGAAGCAAACGTCTAACCCCACAGCCATCTTTGCACCTATTTCTGTAATATCGACACAGTGATATGACAGAGAATTTATGGCGACAGAGCATACGATGATTACTTCACAAAAGAAATGTAGAAAATAGGAAGGATTTATATGATTCTTTAACCCTCTTCACCTACAAAAAAAAATAGGAAGAAATTTTAATAATACAGTCATTATACTTAGAAATTCTATGTCTAATAGATGGGATTTCATTTCAAGTGATCTTTAATGCACTTCATTTTGATGAAAAGAAATTCCATGTTTTAAATTCTCTTGAATATAGTGACATAATTTTTTACAACTTCATTAATATTGTCAATAATTGCATTAGGTTAATTTGATATTTTCATCATTTTCAAGAATAAGCAAACTGCTTTCTATTCATTTAAAAATTCATTTTTAAGTGTTTAAATAAAGGGAATACTTAATGCTTAAGCATCTCTATGCTCTTCACTCAGAGATAAGTAATACCATAATATATGCTGCATTCATCTGCATCCCTCTATCTTCGCCATCTCGTGGATCTTTGCCCATCCACCCTTTAACACCACCCGTTTTGGCACTCTGCCTCCCCAACTCCTCGTTCTCCTTCTTCCTATACAGGCTTGTACACTGACCCCCAACCCATACATTTCTACTCAGCTTGTTCCTTGTGGGGCCACCCGGCTACATTACCAACACAAACTAGCTCTTCCAGCTCCTACCAATTTTTTTCCCTCTCCCCTTTTACCATAAGAGATGTGAATAGCCTCGCAGATCCCTCTACAAGAACCTACTGTCTCTCCTTAGTAATTCCCTCATCCCCGAGCACGAAGTTGTCCTCGACCTACCCTAGGGCTCATAGTCCAGCAAACTTCATGGCGACCTCTAGAGTGGAAAGTGATCCAAAAACGGAACAGTCCACGCTGTAGCGTAGTTAGTTTTGTGAATGGCATCCAGCCATAGAAACCATTCCAGCACGGGACATGGACGCTAAATGAAGACGATAACGATGATGTGTACATATATCAGTTTAGCTGAAGAAACGGAATAAATGAAACTCAATACATGAGTATACGTTGCAGAAGTTACAAAGTCTGTTCAGATTTGAGACTTTCGAAAGCGGCACTTAGAAAACAGTTTCCTGAAACTCTCGGCCGTGGAGTTATTTTGTAACGCCAGTGTTTGTGTGGGTTCTGGGCTGTTTGCACCTCTATGTGTCTGTTTGTGTGTCCTTGTTTCTCTGTGTGTAGTGCACACAATATCCTTCTGTTGGTCATCAATAGATATTTTGGCTCTCGTTGTTACCACTCTCTCTTTTCCCATTTGCTGACTCTCTGTCTGTCTGTCCGTCTCCCTCTCTCTCTCTCTCTCTCTCTCTCTCACACACACACACACACACGCATTCTCTCTCGTTGTCTCACTTTTTTGTCACCGTCAACCTTAACCCCTTCTATCTTTCCTGCTGTCCTTCTTCTTGTTTTACTTCCTTTCCCATTCTTCAACTTGCTTTCTCTTCCATTCTTCTCTTTCCTCCACTCAACCTATTTTAAACATCTCAGTGTTTGCTGCTCAGCAAATCGCAACACTCTTCGCCTTCATTCTGATTCTTTTTCTGCAAATTCCACTTACGTGACACGTTCTGAAATTCCTATCCATCTTTCGTATCTTTAAGATGACAAAAGTCATATTTCTATTTTCATCATTTCACTTAGTATTTTGTTGGTGATTACGTTTTAGAGAATAGCCTTAAATGTAACTCGCCATAATTTCTTTCTTTGCTCGTATATTGTTGACCCGAAAGATCCGAGCATTTTCTTCGTAAAGTCCTTCCCTTCAGTGGCGTTTAGTGATATTTACAATCATTGGTGCATCCAGAAGTGTGGTACCATTAATTTCTTCAGATTTGAAACATGACGAAATCACACTGATTTTTGTTCCTGTCGTTGTAGCTGAAATGAGGTTTTCTGTGTTTACTCAGGCTTTTCTGTTAATCGCTTCTATTCTGCAATTACTCTCTTGTTATTCTCACTTTGTTTCGCTCATTATGTTCTCTCTTCTATTACCCTCATCTCTGATACGGTAAGGCCAGCAATTTGTTCATAGAATTTACCGAGGAGAAACGGAAACAAGTTAGCGAAAAAAAACATTCTGTAGTCTTATAGGAGATAAAAAAAAAACCTCTGAGTAAACAGAGACAACATAATGCTCAGAAGACTAAGTAGTCTTATCAGGGACGTCTCTAAGTTTCCACAATAAAATACACCCAGGATATTCAGTAAAAGGGGTAGGCATTACGAAGGTCCTCCAGGTAAAGAAATATCAAGAGGGAATATACGAGCAAGACATTTTCCTCTGTCTGCTCAGCAATACAAAATAAAACTAAGTTGGACTATGACCATTCCAGTGAAGAATTAAAATGAAAAATTCAAATTACCCTCACACACACGCACACGCACAAACACACACAAACAGCACACATAAACACACACAAACATACACACACGCAAACACACACAAACATACACACACATAAACACACATGAACACACACAAACATACACACACATAAACACACACAAACACACATAAACACACACAAACACACACACACACAAACACACACACAAACACACACAAACATACACACACGCAAACACACATAAACACACACAAACACACACACACGCAAACACACACAAACATACACACACGCAAACACACATAAACACACACAAACATACACACACATAAACACACACAAACACACACACACGCAAACACACATAAACACACACAAACATACACACGCGCAAACACACACAAACACACACAAACACACACACACACTCCTCGGAATATTGAGGTGTAAAAAGAACGAAGTCTAAAGATCGAGAAGGATTATATGGTTTCCCGACACATTCTCCTTGAATGTGAAGACAAACATAGAAACCTCTTAGTCTTCGTAGATAAGCATTTGCCTGATAGCCATAACTATAAGAAAATCGTGAAAAGACGTTTCGGAAAAGCTTCTTGCGATTTCTGCTATAAGATATAAACCTTATCATACGTAAGAAAAACTAGGCACCCACTTCAAAATATAACTTCAGGAAGACACGTTTCCCAACTCGACCAGGCATTCATGGTGAGGCACAGTCGATACGGCCCCACGTTAGCCTTTCTCCACCAACTATTGCCAATCCCCCATCTACAGAATCAACAATTATCACCCTTCCCTCTAAGCTGTCTTTTCTCGTTTCTTTCTGTTTTTCTTCGTTTCTTTGTCTTTTTCTGGACCTTTCGCACTTTCTTTTAGCGAGCAGCCATGATTATTTTAAGACTGAACGATTGCAGTTTAGTACACGGCCTTGCTAAGCAAGATCATCCAATTATTGTACTTTCCAAGCACGAAACTTATAATAGCTCACATCTAAATCTGTTTATTAAGATATATATATCTATATATCTTAATATATATATCTTAATATGTGTGTGTATGTGTGCGTGTGCGCGCGCTTTAATGAATGTAAATGTATATATAATATATATGTATATTTACGTATATATACATATATATATGTATGTATATGTATGTATATGTATGTATATGTATGTATGTATATATATATATATGTATGTATATGTATGTATATATATGTGTGTGTGTGTGTGTGCGTTTGTGCGTGAGTATGTGTATCTATACACACACATACACACACAGCTTTGCATTTATAAAATGCGATGTAGTTGTAGCTCATATTATGAATGCATTTGTTCATTTGTGCATATGTGTGTGTGCATGATTTTATATGTATGTCGGTATGTGTATACAATTGTATGTTTCTGTGTGTGGCTTAGTGAGTAGGTACAGGACTGCAGACATGTATGAATATTTAAAATTCTTTGTGTGATTTACCTGTTGCAGGTTGAGGTATGTCTATATATTTTAGTGTATGCATATTTCCTTGTAGATATACTCTTGTATAATGCAGCTGTATTTAAACAATTACATTATTTATCAAACCAAGTCATTACGTATTAACATTGTTGCATACATTCCTGTATACGAGTCAATACAGACGCTACTCTTTTATAGTCATATATATTCAAATAAAAACATTTTAGGCCCTTAAACGAGCCTGCGCTTATAGTTTATGTTGGTGGATAAATGTTAGTGCCTGGTATATATCACTTCTTATAATACCTTACATCTCAATAGAATTGGTATATTTAATATATATATACAACTTATAAATAAGGGCAAAAGAAAACAATTCCCATCCCAAATATGCCGAGAAATAGATTTTATATAGTCAATAACCACCTATAATTCTTCACTAAAAGCACGCCTCTGTGATGAATTATATGTGTTTATTGACATATATATATATATATATATATATATATATATATATATATATATAATATTAATTAGAGACAAAACCACTATTATGCAAATCAAACAAAGAAAGACTTAATCGAATACATAAAAAAATTTATATAAATTAATATAATTAAGATTAATTAAGATGTATGTATATGTATGTATATGTATGTATGTATATATATATGTATGTATATGTATGTATATATATATATATATATGTATGTATATGTATGTATATATATATGTGTGTGTGTGTGTATTGGATTAAGTCTTTCTTTGTTTGATTACCATAATAGTGGTTTTGTCTCTAATTAATATTATATTATATTTTACTATAAAATTGGATTCAATCCTAAATCTGATTTTTCCCTGTAAATTTGAATTTATTCCCTAATATTTATTATTATTATATATATATATCTATATATATATATATATATATTATATATATATATATATATATATATATATATATATACATATTAGCTTGACGCTCGGGGAGTTGAGAAAGTCTTTTACGTTTCGAGCCTACGCTCTTCAGCCATAAATATAACATATATATTAGGGTGAAGCGAAATGATGCTTCTTACACAGATTTTCGAAATAAGTTTTTAAGAATTTCTTTTTTTTTGCTAAACCCTTTAAAAACAACTCTGTTAAAATCTGAAGTTTTTAAATTTACATCTTCAAGCTTCGCAGCATACTTGAAATTTTTAATAATGAGCGAAAAAATCAATGTAAAACACGTTTGCCTTTCTTCATTTTAATTTTTACTTTCATTGGTACGAATCGATTTTCCTTTGCAAAATTTGTTAAAATGAAGAGCGATAAAACCTCAAGCACCACAATTTGTATCTTTAAGCGCCGCAAGGCACTTGAAATTTCGAAATTATATGAAATAAATAGACTTTTCTTCATTTTCTTTATTTTTTTAATACTATGTTACCGAATATATGTGTTACATGAGGCCTAGGTTACACACACATTGTCATAAAATTACGTGTAGATTAATTTTCGATTCTTGACACCTTTTGGGGGATAAGAATAATTAACATTTCCAATTTATTCGAAATAATTACGGGTAACTAAATAATACGAATTGCTGTGCATTCCTTTCCGTTCCAGTAATAAAAACAATTAATCTTTTTCGTAGACAAGAATTTGCATCTGATTCTTAAATACAGAATAGAACAGTAAAAGATTTGTTGTTTTGGAGATTCCGAAAACGACATAATACTATCAGTTTGTTATCTTCAAAATGGCTAAAACCAAATAATTCTAATTGATTATTGCTGTATTACCTTTCAATTTGAAATCATTTTTTTGTTTCATCTCGGACACCGAAATTTTTCTTCTTCATTCGATTCAACTCCTAATGAGACCGTCTCGACTGTTCTCACCACAAACTTTAGATGATGCTTCTGTCACGAGTTTTACGCAGCTCTCCTTAGCTTAGGTGTGGCACGGTAATTTTTCCAGTTGCATCGAATGCTGCTGTTCAATGAAGGTATCGATTTCTTCATCGGGAAATGCTTGTGTTTGAGGTGGTTCAGTAACAATAGTACCCTGCTTCTTGATTATGTCCAAGTAGTTTAAAGCAACAAAGTTTCGGGTAGTATTTTGGAAGATCACACAGATTTCTCTTTATGCTGAGTTCGAGCCTGCTTTATGCGCCTCCATACTAGTTTCCCATGTGGCTCAGGAAATCCCAAATTCGACCAAAAGTAAAGATTTTTAAAATTTGCAATTGCGTTGCGGACCCCAAAAATTTTCAACCACAAAGTTCTTTATGTACCTTTCTTTTAACCCTAATTCGCAATAAAAGGGCAATTCTTGGTGACCAATTTCGCTCCACTCTAATACACACACACACACACGCACACACACACATACACGCACACACACACGCACACATACATATATATATATATATTATATTAAATTAGAGATAAAACCAGTATTAGGCAAATCAAACAATGAAAAACATAAGCCAATACATAAAATTAATTAATTTATATTATTTTAAATATATATCAAAAGTATTAAAAGTTTAATAAAAGATAAAGAGTATATATATATATATATATATATATATATATATATATATAATATATATATATATATATATATATATATACCGGAATAAGCACATAAATGTGAAACAAGTTGGAAAAAGGAGTGTGCATATAGTTCTAAAATCTCTCTAAGAGATCAATGAAGTAGTTGTACTGACAATTAATATTTGTAACCACTTTAACATGGCTGTCCATTCGAGCGGACTCTATTGCGATTTTTTTTTTTTAGCCCCAAGAGAAATTACTCGAAACCAGGACTTGTCTACTGGTCCAGTCGCTGGGAGATCGATCGTAGGGTTTCGCTCCCTTGGCTGCAATTTTATCGGATGTAGCTCTGCATCGTTAACCAGTTAGAGGAAATATATTCTTGGAGTTAAAAGACCGCAGTATAGTTCGCTCGAAAGGACTGCCATGTTAAAGTGACTACGAATATTACTTTTATATATATATATATATGTGTGTGTGTGTGTGTGTGAGTGTGTGTGTGTGTGTGTAAAGATAGGTGCATGTGTAACTGTGTGGTAAGAAGCTTGCTACCTAATCACATGGTTCCGGGTTCAGTCCCACTGCGTGGCACCTTGGGCAAGTGTCTTCTACTATAGATTCGGGTCGACCAAAGCCTTATGAGTGAATTTGGCAGACGGAAACGGAAAGAAGCCCGTCGTACATCGATATATATATATATATATATATGTGTGTGTGTGTGTGTGTGTGTGTGTGTGTGTGTGTGTGTGTGTGTGTGTGTGTGTGGTGTGTGCGCGCGCGTGTCTGTTTGTCGCCCCCACTTTCGCTTGACAAGCTATGCTGGCGTGTTTACGTCCCCGTAATTTAGCGGTTCAGCATTACGCTCCGATATAATAAGCACTAGTCTTATGAAGAATAAGTCCTGATGTCAATTAAATCGACTAAAGGCGGCGCTCCATCATGGCCACAGTCAAATGACTGAAAGAAATAAAAGAATAAAACAATATATATTTATTTAACTGCCATCTTTAGCATGTATGATGTCCTCTCAAGAATCTTCTCTCTACGTATAAATCTCTATACACGCTTATTTATGAATATATATATATATATATATATATATATGTAGATAGGTATGTGGAAATATCTGAGTACACGTACGGATAGATAAATACACACACACACCACACACACACACATATATATATATATATATATAATATATATATATATATTTATATATATATATACATAGCCATTCACACGCTCGCGCGCATATTTATATATATATGTCAGAGCCCCACAGCCCCAAGCCAAAAAGTGGACTGTTCACGATGCAAACATGATTTTTGCTGGATGTGTTTAGGAGATTGGAAAACTCATGGTAGCGAATACTACGAATGCAGTCGTTACAAAGAAAACCCCAACATTGCTAATGAATCTGCCCATGCGCAAGCGAGGGAGGCCCTCAAGAAATACCTCTTCTATTTTGAAAGGTGGGATAATCATGCCAAAAGTCTTAAACTTGAAGAACAGACCCTGACTAGCATCAAAAGTAGAATCCAAGACAAGGTGATGAATAACTCTGGAACGTGGATTGATTGGCAATATCTGCTTGATGCTGCAACTCTGTTGAAAAAGTGCCGATACACTTTACAGTACACCTACCCATACGCCTATTATATGGATAAAGGGGCAAGAAAGGAGCTGTTTGAATATCAACAGGCTCAGTTGGGGGCAGAGGTTGAAAATTTTTCCTGGAAGATAGAGAGAGCTGAAATCACAGACAGAGGGGATTTGGAAAACCAGATGGATGTTGCTGAGAAGAGGAGACTGACATTACTGAAAGACTTTCTTGAGATTTAGGCACAGACACACAGACAGACAACCATGCACGTATACACACACACACACACATGCCCAATAACATACGTGTTGCAGACAAGTGGCGGCTTTTACTATTGGAAGATTTAATTGGCATTTAGAGCCCTCCACACACATACACACACATAATTTGTACACACATACAAATATATATACACATACATACACACTTCCATTCATACTTTCAAAAACACGTTTATATATATACATATATATATATATAACCGTTACTTAGCGGTTCGGCAAAAGAGACCGATAGAATAAGTACTGGGCTTACAAAAGAATAAGTCCTGGGGTCGATTTGCTCGACTAAAGGCGGTGCTCCAGCATGGCCGCAGTCAAATGACTGAAACAAGTAAAAGAGTAAAAGAGTATGTATATATATACTCTTTGATATATTCTGGCATATATTAACGGAATTATTTAGTATGTATTATAAAAGACATAACGCAAGTTGTTTTAATTTCTAATTCTCCAACAATATATCCGACTCAAGCGAGAATAGAGCATTGATGTTGAAGGATGGTGATGATGATGAGGAGGAGGAGGAGGATAATGATGTATTCACATACCATCATATTTCCTAAAAGTACATAATAAAATCTTCAGCTTAACAGAAACGCACTGAATGAAACTCACATACACACATTCATACACACACTATCCAACATACGCATGCGCACAAGAAAATCTGAAAAACACATGGAAATAAATAATGAAATTTAAGTCTAGAAACTGTACAAAATGCTTTGTTAAATATTTAACTGAGTTATTTGGAACAAAATAGTATTTTAAGAATTCTGTGACTTAAATATTTATGATTCTAATCCAAACATATTAATCTTCCAACTGTACAACTCCACACAACTATCTTAATGCACAAACACATACATACGCACATGCGCACACTCTAACTTATATATATATATATATATATATATATATATATATATATATATATATATATACATATATACAAATACAGCTGTATACAAACATATATATACACCCAAATATGACTAGATTGTCTGCATAATATTAAATTCGTTCTTGATATATTCAAAAGAAATAAACCCTTGCAATTCCACTATTTCAGATTTACCGTTCCTTTACTATCCCTCATAAATTAATTTTTTGTAGTTAATATATACCTCTATGTGAAAAGTCTGGCTGCATCCGAAAAAAATATATATTATGAAACAAAAATAAACACAAAATTTATTACACGAATCTGTTACCACCACGACAGTCAACTATTTGACGTCGAACACGAGTTTGATGTTGAATACATCCACGAATTTCCCGCTCAGATAGCTCTTCCCAAGACTACAAGACGGCATCGTGCAATTCATGCCTCGTTGTAGGGTTTTTCAGTTCAACTTTATCGGCCGAGACTTTGAAAATGCCTTCATCAATGGATTCCACGGGTAAACATGTGTTGAATAGAACTCACTGAATAAATCTTAATTAACTGTATTGTTAATTGGATGCATCTGACATATGCTAACGTGTATGCAGCCAGACTTTTCACACAAAGGATATATTTCTTTCCAACCCACAAGGGGTTAAACATAGAAGGTACAAACAAGGACAGACAAATGGATTAAGTCGATTAAATCGACCCCAGTGCGAAACTGGTACTTTATTTATCGACCCCGAAATGATGAAAGGCAAAGTCGACTTCGGCGGAATTTGAACTCAGAACGTAACGACAGACGAAATACCTATTTCTCTACTACCCACAAGGGGCTACACACAGAGGGGACAAACAAAGACAGACAAATGGATTAAGTCGATTATATCGACCCCAGTGCGTAACTGGTACTTATTTAATCGACCCCAAAAGGAAGAATGTCAAAGTCGACCTCGGCGGAATTTGAGCTCAGGACGTAACGGCAGACGAAATACCGCTAGGCATTTCGCCCGCTGTGCTAACGTTTCTGCCAGCTCAACGCCGTCTTTTTTAGTTAATATATAAATAGGTGGCAACGACTAAAGACCTCTGCCCAGGCATCAGTTGATCGTTTCTGCTTTCCGGTACTTATTAAAAAGAATTTTCCATCGCCAAAGAATAGCGTCACCCAGTTTCAGAAAAGGGGTAATGTGTAAAGGACCCGTTTGTTCATGAATGGCCGTGGGATTGCTCCTAGAAAGGTATACCCCCCACCCCCGAAATACAAACCTGCGCAGGGTTGTTGAAGGAATACCAGCAATCGCCCATGCATACCGTCGTCTCCTCTCCACGCCACCGATGTTATCCAAGAGAAAGGCAAACACCGATACAACTTGGCGCCAGTGACGTCGCAACTCATTTCTAGAGATGTGTGAAATGGAAAAACAAAAAGTAAAGTGACTTGCTCAAGACCAGAACACACATCCCGGTTCGGGAAGCGAACTCACTACCCGATGATTGCGAACCCAACGCTCAAGTCACTCAGCCATACGCTTTCAGAATAACTGGTGAAATATATTGACGCAGGAAGGCGGCGAGCTGGCAGAATCGTTAGCACCCGGGCGAAATGCTTCGCTGTATTTCGTCTGCTGCTACGTTCTGATTTCAAATTCCGCCGAAGTCGACTTTGCCTTTCATCCTTTCGGGGTCGATTAAATAAGTACCAGTTACGCACTAGGGTCGATATAATCGACTGTGTCCTCACTGTGTGTAGCCCCTTGTGGGCTGTAAAGAAATGAGAAACTTTAGCACGCTGGGGGAAATGCTTAAAGGTTTGTCTTTACGTTCTGAGTTCAAATTCCGCCGAGGTCGACTTTGACGTTCATTCTTTCAGTGTCGATAAATTAAGTACCAAATGCGTACTGGGGACGATCTAATTGACTTGCCCCCCCCCCCAAATGTCGGGCCCTGTGCTTAGAGTAGAAATGAATATATAGAAGCAGGGTAGTTGGTAGATGGTATCTATGAACTCTGCAAATTATAGATACAGTGGGATTTGAACGCATGACTACATGTTAATTCGTTTAATTCTAATCCCGCTGAAACAAACCAATTTTCAATTTCCATTTAATTTCTCTTTCACATGGTTCAGTCCTTGGACCGTGGCTGCGCATGCGTCTCCACTTGAAATAATTAGAGGACCTTAGAGACTTAATTATATATACATATCTTATTTTGATGTATGATTCATGTTCCTGTGTTGGTAATTATACCTGTCCTAAACAAAATAGCATTACTTTTGATTCACCCTCGTATAAAAATAAAAATTACGTGTAAAACCAGAAAATTTTTGAGATAAGTGGAAGTTGAGCAAATAACATATGAAAGGAAAAAAGTAGAATAAGTTGTGGAAAAGCATAGAAATATGTGACTACATCGTCGGTCAAAGGAAACGTATCATGATCATGAGAAAATAAAGGAATAGCGGATGATCTGATAGTCTGAGTTGACCTCTTAAGGAAAGTGAATGAAAAGCGGTAAGATACACCAACAACTGCAGCAGCAACAACACACCGACTTCCTACACAACCGCTGAGCCCGCATGCGCATTCATCCATCCGTCGATGCACTCGGTGTCGGGGGTTGACCTGCTTTCTCTTCTGCGGATCTTACGAATAGCAAAGGACCGCGTTTCGGACTTCTCCCATCTTGCTAGCTCTTGGACGAAAACCGTTCGCTCAACAGCAACAGCAGCAGCAACAACAACTATCTCACAGGGAATTTATCCAAGAGACAAAGAAATAGAAATGATACCAAAATCTCGATGCTAGTTAATATGACAAGCTTAGTGAAAAGTTACACATATGCAACGGGCTTCAAGAAAGTTTTCATTATTAAATTCCTTTCGAAGCTTCACTCTGACCGGCGTTCCTGTCGAAGCCCTTGGCCACGGTGTCATAGAGTAGGACCGAACCCAAGTCTGGTGGGGAAGCATGTCTTTACTTGTTTATGTCTTCAACTTGTAGTTTAAAGTGTTTATGTCTAAATTAATATTAGACTTCATAATTTTATGTAAATATCTTTAAAATTATGTTTCAAACGATTGCATAAGTATGAAGGCTTACTTATTTTAATAACTCTTTAAAACTTGGTTATTTCGGTAATTAATTGATAGTCAAAGCCTGAAGATAGAACCAAACACTAGTCATTACGTGTATCTGAGTAAGTTAGTGCACAGTTGAACAGCAGCTGCATGAAACTGCACTAACATACTTATGCGTTGTTATGCAGCATAACATTGTTAAAATAATACACAAAGCAATCTGTAGTAATTTATAATTAGTGAGAGAGAGATAGAAAATTTATAACCAACTGCTTGAGAACCTACTTCTTTGCAACCCAGCTAAGAAATTAATGGTTACATCCATAATCGTTCGAACATGTAGTTATGTTTCGAAATTCTTGAATAATCGATTCTGAAAAAGTTTTGTGAGGTGGTTCGGGTTAAGAAAGAAACCATCAAACTTGCATTCTGCCAGTTCAAGCTGCAAGCGAAACAATAAAAATATGAAAGACATTTGTTTTCTTTTTTTTTTTTTTTACAATTTTGCATATAATTATTTACTTTGGTTTCTATCAAAATTCCAATGAAAGGGAATTCTTTGATTCAAGTTAGTTAATCGAGGATGCTGTTGCAGAACTCTGGCTGAGATTTCAATTGTAACTCTTTTTCCAGTCTAGAACCACGCATAAAAGAAAAAGTGTCACCATAGAAGGAATTCATGTCTACGCAAATATGGTTGGGCCATTCATCCCCGGATTACTTATAGTTAAGGCAGCGAACATCAAGAGGAACGAGCAAATGTATACACAGTTATATTTATATTGGGAAAAGGAATGATTTGTTCACACAGCCATTTGTAAGACGAAGCGAGGTGTAATTAAATTCAGATATAACTATTTAGTTTTCATATATGTAAAGTGTGTGTGTGTGTGTGTGTGTGTGTATTAGTTTAAAGTCTTAACACAAGGTCAGCAATTTGGGAGGAGGGGTTAAATAGATTACATTGATACCCGTGTTGAAATAGTACGTATTTTATCGACCCAGAAGGATAAAAGGCAAAGTCAGCGCCGGCAGGATTTTAACTCAGAATGTAAAGGCAAACGAAATGTTAAGTATTTTGCCCGACGCGCTAACGATTCTGCCAGTTCCGCCGAGGTCGACTTTGCCCATCATTCTTTTGGGGGTCGATTAAATAAGTACCAGTTACGCACTAGAGTTGATGTAATCGACATAATCCCTTTGTCTGTTCTATTTTGGCCGCTCTATGTTTAGCCCCTTGTGGGCAATAAAGAAGTAAATATGTATTAGAACCGAAGCGATCCGATTTCCAAGGCTCAGTTTATCCCTCAGTTATAATGCACAATAGAATACTCTGCATCTGTATTGAGTCCTTTAATTTATCGCTCGTGGTGAATCAACAGAGATTAATAAATGCGAGGGCAAGCGCGCGTGTGCATGTGTGTGACAGCTTGACTCGGCTCTTCAGTACTTAAAGATTTGGGAGTATAAGACATGGAAACCCAATCAGATGTTCAAAGACAGAATGGTGGGGGTGGAATTAAAAGGAATTTCAAATGGATTTAAGATATTAAAGCCTCTATTGATTAGTTAAGTTCACGTCTCCAACACTGTACGATAAAACAGATGCAAACATGCATTCTCCTAATATTTGCTCTACTTTCTAAGATTTAAATGCTGAAACCATTCCAAATTCCTATAAAGAGTTTCCTGCCTTTCAACGGCTGTGATCTGTAGAGCCAGACTCAGGCCGTCTGATGTCATCTCAAGACCATCTACGGCTTAAACAGAACACCTGTACTGCCCTAAGTGTTGTGACGGGGAAAAACCCCATCTCCGCATGTCGCTTCATTTGGAGACTCCCTAATGAATTGAAACAACTTCTTCCAATATTTCACTGAATATCTATTAAAGAATATCATCTTGTTCACCTGGAGTTCGTAATTACTAACACTGAACGTTCTCCGAAAGCCTTGTAGTATCAATCTGCAGGAGGATATGACTTTCGTTTTTATTGTCGCCACCAAATATTATTGAACTGCAGACCGTTGGCTGCTGAGAAACCAGGTATACCATTCTATGCTTAACTGATTCATACACATGTGGAAGTTGTAACAGGTACAACAACCGGAAGAATAACGACCCACAAATATCCCCCAGGTGAACTCAGGTGTGGCACGACATTCCCTTCATTTGATAACTGTTTCCGATAAAATGGTCATGCTTTCCAAAATGATGACTATTTAACTAATTGACACTAACAGCCTGCTCACCCTACCAATTGCGGTAGATGCAGAAAAGGACAGGTGTCGAGAAATATTTTGTACTCTTGAAGGCCAGAACAGGATGTTACATTTGTGTTTGTGTGAACGCACGCACACACACACACACCACACACACACACACACACACACACATATTCAATGTCCACTTTTCCGAGCTTGCATCGGTCAAACGTCATCCGCCAAACCTCCCCTGCTTCTAAGCTTTTCGTCATAGTCTCTTCTCACACACACGCAAACTTTAATTTAGCAACCATTTCACCAGGCAGCAAATAGATATTGTATAATGGCTTGTAATTATTAGCAGAAGGCCAGCAGATATGGGGGAAAGTATAACTCTATTACATCGACCCCAGTACTTAACCGGCACTTATTTTAACGAGCCCGAAAGAAGTGAATGGCAAATGTGAACTAGAATTTGAATTGAGAACCTAAAAATGGACAAAATGTCGCTAAGTATCTCACCCCTCGAGCTTACGATTCTGCCAGCTCGCCGCCTTAAAGCAGATATTGTATATTAATCCAAATCTGAATTCAGTAATTATTATAATTTCTTTGCATTACTTTACAATCACATTTATATTAAAACTATTATTAAATGAGAATTCACGTTAACTTGTAATGATTTGCCTATGGAAAAATAAGTCTAAAATAAAGATTGGAAAAACTGATAAAGTTCATTAGCGCCGAAAATTATTGATTATAACGCGGGCTGGGGTGGGGGTTTCTACTTCGTCAGAGATTAGGAAAACTGGATAAGAAATAAAGTTGAAATGGATCAGCAATCAAGAAAAGTGGTATGAAAAAATTGGTAAGCCAAGGATACAAAGTACAAAAATTGGAGGAATTTAAAAAAGTTAGAAGAAATAAATGAATTACCCGTGTCAGTTCAGATTATTATGAAGGTGAAATGGATTAAAAGATGTTGGTACACGAAATAACCACGAGTCACAGTTATGAGAATAATTAAAGATTTCACTGGTCAACAAGTATTTTTCTTGAATCATATGTCAAGGTGAGTGTAGCTTTTAATGTTGATTTCAAATATAGAATTAGTTTTTTGACATCACGTACAGGTTTCAAAATGAGAAAGGTTTTGTGTTTTAGCTCATGCACTATATGCAAATTCCAGTTTATGACATGTATGCATGCATTTCATTTACATTATGGAAACATACCTTTAAAATAAACTACATCATTTATTGCTGCAGAGTTCAAATGCAATATTTCATCATTTTTAGTGCGGCGAGCTGGCAGAAACGTTAGCACGCCGGGTGAAATGCGTAGCCGTATTTCGTCTGCCGTTACGTTCTAAGTTCCAATTCCGCCGAGGTCGACTTTGCCTTTCCTCCTCTCGGGATCGATTAAATAAATACCAGTTACGCATTGGGGTCGATGTAATCGACTTAATCCGTTTGTCTGTCCTTGTTTGTCCCTTCTGTGTTTAGCCCCTTGTGGGCAGTAAAGAAATTGGTATTTTGCCTGTCTTTATGTTCTGAATTCAAATTCTGCCGTGGTCGACTTTGCCTTTCATCCTTTCGGGGTTGATAAATTTAGTACCTGTGGCGAACTGGTTTCGATCTAATCGACTAGCACCCTCCCCAAAATTTAGGGCCTTCTATTGCCTCCTTTACACACAAAGCTTGGTCTCATGAAACAGTGCGTAAAGACACTAAAGGGAGAGAAATGCCAGAGGGTTTCAGAATATTGTAGAAGGGTTTCCCAAAGTCACGCAGGCGAAGTTGAAAGAGGTTATCTTTGTCGGACTCCAAATTAGATAAGTACTCAAAGATGTCAACTTCAAGACAACACTGGATGAAATGGAATTACCTGCTTTGAATGCTTTCAGTTGAATCTGTGAGAATCTCTTGGGCAACAAAAGGCAATGGACTACAAAGATGGCATCAAGAATCTTCTGAAATATTACTCAGCAATGGGTTGTCGCATGTCTCTGAAAGTTCACTTCTTGGACTCCCACCTGGATTTCTTCGCCGTGTCTGATGAATATAGTGAAAGATTTCACCAGGACATTAATGCTATGGAGAAACGGTACCAAGGCTTCTGGAACGGCAGCTGGCTGTCTACTGCTGGACACTTTACCCTGATTAACCAGATGAAGAACACCGCAGAATATCCAAGTCACAACGTTTCTAACTCTGTTGTTCTAACTTTGTATGTTCTAATTTTGTCTATTCACTCTTTGTAGAATCAAGGTGATGATTTTTAACTCAATAAACGCCTTTACTTTCTAAAAATAATATGTCCGTATTTATTACGTTAATGATTTCATATATACAAATATGTAAATATTAGCATATATCTACTGAAAAACTGATACGTGCTGCATACAAATGAAGTAAAATTTTAAAATCAGCACGAAAAATTAGTCTTAAAAGTTGGTTTGCATTCATAATGAGTATAATATATTTAATTTTGTTGACCAGTGTTTTTAAAAGGGAACAGACGGAGATTATGCTTTTGTGATAAAGGCATGGTAGAAGACAGGAGCAGGTGCTCGCATACGTACATATATATACATACATACATACATACATATATATATATATATACATGCACAATCACACACGCACATACACACACACACATATCATGGAAATATATAAGGAATTGTGTATATATATAATCACTTAAATACATATATAAATATATATATACTCACAATCATCTCTCTCTCTCTCTCTTCTCTCTTTGTCTCCTCTATCTCTTTCTCTCCCTCTCTCTCTCTCTCCCTATATATATATATATATACATATATAAATATATATATATACTCACAATCATCTCTCTCTCTCTTTTCTCTCTTTGTCTCCTCTATCTCTTTCTCTCCCTCTCTCTCTCTCCCTATATATATATATATATATATATAGCAATAGTAATATTTTTGGTAGAAATGACTAATTGTCCCTCTTAGCATGTGGCATGTATGTATAATGCCCTCTATATATAAATTAATATGTTCAATAAGAAATAATTATTTTCGAAATTTTTTCTCTTATGAGGTTTTCACGCTATCTACCTGACAATTTCTTGTTAAGTTTTCCTTATTAAGTAGTTGTCCTTAATTGCTAAATTTTTATTCCGAAAAAACTTTTCCTTTCCCGAAATGCAATTCGTAAAAGTATGCCATTTACAGGATGTAATATATGTAAACTCACCCATGTGCTTCGTTGATGTTGATCAGTTAGCTGATCGGCTTAAGCGGGACAGGGTCGTTTATTTATGATACATTCAGCCTGCTGATGAATACGTAAGTATGAATCACTGTGATACAGGTCTATATTTTTTAAATGTCTTACTTTGAAAAATTGCATTCGGTGGGATTAGTAATATTTTTGGTAGAATGACTAATTGTCCCTCTTAGCGTGTGGCATGTATGTAAATGCCCTCTGGCATGTATGTATAATGCCCTCTATATATAAATTAATATATATATTATATATATATATATATATATATATACATACATATATATATATACATATATATATATATACATTTATACATATATATATATATATATATATATATATATATATATATATATATAAACACGCACACACACACACACACATATATATACACACACACACAACCCTATACACTCTGGAAAAAGATCTTCTTCTGTCACTTCTGTCTCCTGCTTAACTCTTTATTATTCTATCTAGTATTTTATTCATTATTTTAGTCTTTATAGACTGTCTAGGACATTCACTCATACATACCCGTCTTATCTCTGATGACAGAATACCCAGTATACGAACATGATTGCCTATCTCTTGGGATATCCCAGAAACTGCTGCAAGTCTTACCCTAATTAAATATTCTAAATGACTTGAGATACTTGTCTTGCCTTTGTTTCGATCCTTTTCCTTTCGTATAATACATACCTGCTAACACAGAAGCCTATTACAGATCCCTAGGACCAGCATCAGCCGTGAACTTGGAACCTAATAGATGACCAGTTATAACATTTACTCAGCGTACCTACTCGTGTAGATCACCAGTCAACTAACACCCTCCCCATATCCTTGATATATGTCTGTGTGTGTGTGTTTGTATGTGTATGTATGTATGTACGTATGTCTGTCTGTCTGTCTGTCTGTCTGTATGTATGTATGTATGTATGTATGTATGTATGTATGTATGTATGTATAGAGTGTTTGAAGTGGTGTACAGATATTGTATATTAACACGAAGGTGACCGTCAGTGTTTTGGATAATTCTTTATTAGCGCTTTCGTTCGTGTAACCGAACATTTCAGAAAAAATTGAAAAAAAAATAATGGTTTTAATTTCTTACATTATTTTGGTTTTAATATTCCCTTAAGAGTTCGGTTAAACGAACGCCAGCGCTAATAAAGAATTATCCAAAATTCTGATTACCTTTCTTTTTAAATTTAGAGGAAAGAAATGGGGAGAGAATAAAAAAAAAATTTTAATCTTGTGGATTTAGCAATCAAGCATGGCGACTGGTTGAGAAAAAGAGGTTTGAGAAAAGAGTTAGAAAGAAGGGAGATATTGAAGAATTGGTGATCCGAAGACGAAGATGCACGCGTATGTGTATGTGAGAATGTGTGTGCTTGTGGATAGGGGCTAGTTACTTTGACGTGTGTATGTGTGAGAGTGTAAGTGTGTGCGTCTGTAATGTGTAGGTGTGCAGATGATGGCGTGTGGGTGTGCAGATGATGTGTTGTGTGGTGTGGGTGTTGATATATACATATATATATATATATATATATATATATATTATATATATATATATATATATATATATATATATATATATATATATATGTATATATATATATATAATATATATATATATATATATATATAATATATATATATATGTATATATATATATATATATATATATATATATATATAGGGAGAGTATACGAAAAAAACAAAAGACGAAGACAGGTGGTGTACAAAACAAATAGATGTATTAGTATAAAGCTCAGAAATAGAAAAAGTCTTTTACGTTTCGAGCCTACGCTCTTCTACAGAAAGGGACACAGAAAAAACAAGGAGAGAAAAAAATGTGTGTAGTGGCTAACGATTTATCATGGCGACTGCCAGACAGAAGGGTCACACACGAGAGGGAAGAAGTAGGGGAGATAACAAAGTAAAGTTGACCCCCAACACGAAGGTGCGCGTGTGTATAACAGAGTATGTATGTGCGTGTGAAAGAGGGCTGGTGGTCTGGGCGTGTGCGTGTATGTATGTGTAGGTGTGAAAATGTGGAGATGTGAATTGGTCAGTGCTGGTGTGTGGGTGGTGTGTTGTGATGTAATGTGTAATGTAGTGTGGTGTGATGTTGTTGGGACATATATATATATAGTGTCGTTCATATACACACACCAATGGTTTACTCAAATAAATATATGCAGATGATTTATATGCGTGAAGCATAGTAATACGAATACCGTTCAGTATGATGTGATAGCATGTATCTTTCGGTAGAGAAGTACATTTACGTAGGTAGGTAATCAACAAGAGACACAAGTATATTCTCATACGTTCCACCTTTAATCCACTGAGGCATAAATGATATGACGACAAAAGGGATTCGGGGTTGCACCGACCTGAGATTAGATTTCTTTTCAGCTTAGTTAACAAGATCAATGTGTTATTATGCCTTCTGCACAAGAACCTAACACAGTCCGAGAATTGATCACACGATCTTGTAATTAGGAGTGAAAATTGTCTTCATATAAATACATATACGCATAAACAACTATCAACTTTCCCACGCTTTCATTTCAGTAAATAAATTTTTACCAATATTCCTAACTTCATATCAGGAAATTTAGTGCAGCTGACCTAATAATTCAGTTTTACTTGAAAGCATAAAACAAAGGCAAGTGAACTAGTAGCATAGGTAGGCGGAGTCATTCGACTAAGCGGCATGATTGACAGGTAAACAACTGGTTAGCGTTACCATGTCTTGCTCTGTATTTATTATGTACTAACAGAGATACCCGGCGTTGCCCGGTTACACACAATTGAACAATTAGACTTTTCTGTTATATTTTCTGTAATGAACTGGAATATCTATGTTTCAAATTTCATCAAAATTGCAGATGAGGGTTATTTCCCTCTTTACACACCCTAAAATAATTGTATTCGTGCCACATGTATCCCATACTACTGATTTTTTTGCACATATTCCAAAGTTCCAGTCTTATTGAACCTGTTAAAAGGATTTTGCTCCTGAAAAATGGAGGTCATGGAGCTCTAAAATGTGAGAGTTAAGGCACCTGTTGAGGCTGGGCATCTTAATGTCAACCAGAGAAGTTGAATTGTTGAAAATCTTTTAAACTTAGGTCTTAAATCTATTGTTTGAATTTCTTTGAAATAGGAAATATATGTTCACTGGGTTTGTAAAAGAGAGCAAAACTACAGGAAACTAAAAGACAAATGATCACAATAAACAGTCAGTTAACCTACCCTAATCGTTACAACTCCCAATGTAGAATTCCTCACCATCCAGGTGACAGGCACAGCCGTAAGATGCATAACGAATCTATAGCAATTGGAAGGGTGTGACCCAACTGAAATCAACATTAACAACTGTGTAACGTGAGGGCTTAGGAAAAATTAAAGTGTCACCTCTGGAGTTTGCAAATGACCACTATACTGATAGGTAAATGGACAGAATAAATTTAAAATCTATAAATGTCTTTGAATAACCAGTCACCCCCTGGGAAGGCCTTGTAATCAATGTTACCATCTGGGGACTATGTGTGACCGAGTGATAATAAAAAGACTGAAAGGAGGTCTGCAATCAAATAACTTTACTCAACACTTTGCAACTGAATCAGTGGAGACAAAGGTGCCTCTCATTTACTTAACAATTTATGCACCACGTTGCAGAAATCACAATGTAAGTGTATGTCAAAGCAAACTGTTACACTGTTGTACCATTGAATTAGAAATAATGCCCAACTTTTATGCTCGGGTAACCCTACAGCTTCCAAGAGCACAACTGTATTCGTTTTTGCTTAGATAAAATGACAAAATTGTGGTCGTTAAGTCCCCATGGAGGGGTCATTCTAACTTTGTAAGAAGATGAAATTTTACAAATATTACTTCATTTGTGTCTAATATCTATGGTTAAAATTTCATCAACAGCAAAAATATATGTACTTTTGACTTAGCTTTGGATCATAAAATAAATGACTAAAATTTGGGAGTTAAGGCTCCCATTAGGGTGTTATATATATATATAGATAGATAGATAGATAGATAGATAGATAGATAGATAGATAGATAGATAGATAGATAGATAGATAGATAGATAGATAGATATAGATATATACACACACAAAGATAAATTGATAGATACAACTGAGTGGGCAAACAAAGATATGAGACACAGCCTAGTGCTTTTTTATGTTGATAAGCCTAGTACTTATTATATTAGTTTGTTCTTGTGAAACCAGTAAGTTAATTGGATGTAAATAAATGAACAGCAGTTGTGAAGCAGTGATGAGGGCGAAGCACAGAGACAAAGACACACACATACACTTACATATGTATATACATACATATATATACGATTGATTTGTTTCAGTTCCTGTCTACGAAATCCATATGTATTGTTGCTACGATCCTTTTTGTCTCGGGAGACAATGGAGTTGCGCATAAAATAATCTAGTCCGGCTTTTACATTTCATGTCCTAATACATCTCCTGCTGTGGCTGTGTAGTCCTATCGTGGACAAACACTCCCTCTGGCAGGTGCCGCAAATGTAGCGAAGACTTTGCCTGGCTGTTCTAACGTCATACTTTCTTGTTGACGTCTTTTCTTGTCTTTCCATTTCTCCTCTCCCTCTATGTCACTCCTTTGTGTTCCCTCTTTTACGGTACGTCGCCAATCTCCACGGTTGCTGGCAACTGCTTCCCAGTTGGTAATATTGATGTTGCAGGCATTCAAGTCCCTTTTGCAAACATCCTTGTATTGTAAGAACAGTCTTCCCACAGACCTAGTACCCCTAGCAAGCTCTCCGTTGAGTATGTTCTTGGGGATTCTGCCATCTTCCATACGGCTAACATGTCCAAGCCATCTCATATGTCTTTGTGTGAGGAGTGTAAACATGCTTGGTATTCCTGCTTGCTTGAGGACATCATTGTTGGGGGACATGATTCTGCCATTTGATGCGAAGTATTTTCGGGAGGCAGCGCAGGTGAAAAATATTTAGGCGACGTATGTCGTCGTATGGCGTGTGTATGGCGTCCAAGTCTCACTTCCATACAGTAGAGTGCTAAGTACACATCCCTGGTAAATCTTCATTTTTGTGGTCTTGGCCAGCTTATTGTTGCCCCATGCCCGTTTGGAGAGTTGGGCCATCACAGCAGCTGCCTTGCCAATGCGTATATTGAGCTCAGTATCAAGGGATAGGTTGTAGGTGACGGTATAGCCAAGACAGGTAAACTTCTCCACCTCCTGTAGTCTGTGATCTCCGATATATATGTTTAGGATGGTCAATGTAGAATTTTGACATCTACGAATATTTATTTCCCCCCACTGTATGTGTGTGTATATAGTTGAAAATGATTAGACATTTATAAAAATCAAATTTTTCTATCTAAATGTTGGAGGTGGAAATTGCACAGAAGTCAAATACATTTTAATTTAAGAGGGAATTTATTAAAAATGATTTTAAAAATTATATCAACGGTTTCGGTGTATGTCATATTATGAAATATCAGTAATAATTAATAAAAATTTGAAGTAAAAACAGTTTATCTTCTGTCTGGGAGTCAACAACGTGTCTGGAGATTTTTCTTTGAAGTCTTCAGACCAAATTGTATTTAAAGAAGACTGCAACGAAAAGTCTCCAGACATGTTCGTGGCATCCAGACAGAAGATGAAATGTTTTTACTTAAAATTTTTATAAACATCGAAAGCGATGATATTTTAAATAAATATTTTTTTTATATAATTTTTAAAGTAATTTTAAATTCCTTTTTAAATTGAAATGTCTTAGGCTTATTTCTGTGCTACTTCCGCCTCCATCTTCCATTCTTTTATTCTTTTATTTGTTTCTGTCATTTGATGCGGCCATGCTGGATAACCGCCTTTATTCAAACAAATCAACACCAGGACTTATTCTTTGTAAACTTAGAACTTATTTTATCGGTCCGTTTTGCCGAATAGCTAAGTTACAGAGACGTAAACACACCAACGTGGGTCGTGGAGAGATGCTGGGGGTATCAAACGCTGACACACAAATACATAAATACACATACATATATATATACATATATGTCGGGATTCTTTCAGTTTCCCTTTCCCAAATCCATTGCCAAGGCTTTGGTCGGCCCGAGGCTATAGTAGCAGAAACTCAAGATTCTACACAGGGAGACTGAACTCGGATCCAAGTGGTTAGGAATCAAGCTTCTTACCACACAGCCACTCTTGCGCCTATATATATATACGTGTGTGTGTGTGTGTGTGTGTGTGTGTGTGTGTATTAAATAAAATGAAACAACAATGCCAAAGTAGTGTGGATTTTTCAGGACATTTATAAAGAGAAAGTTTGTCTTACAGCTGTTTCTGGGGTCTGAGGGTCATCTGTTCATGAGAGACGATGTGAGATTGTTAACTAGAGGGAAATGTTAGAGTTCAATATGAGGAGTTATTCTGGAAAAGGAAGCGAATAAGGAGTATATAGGGAAGCAGGAGAATGAATGCAGAAATAACAAATAAAAATGCATCAATATGTTATAGATGCAGTTCCATTATACAAGAAAAGAAGTGGTAGAAGCACTTCCTGTCCGTGTTATGCAACTTCCGATACGAGTTCATATTTTGTCATTACAAATGAAGAGTGTAGAGACGTATAAATATACGAAAGGCTTCTTTTAGTTTCCATCTACCGAATCCAGTCACGTGCTTTTGCTCGATCACACACAAAGCCCTAAACCATTTGGATGGTAAACAAGGAAGCAAACATCGTACCACCTTAAAGCCTCAACTGTACTGTATATGTATGTCTATGTGTTTTTGTGCAATATATGTATGTATATATATATATATATATATTATATATATATATATATATATATATATATGTATATATATATATATATGTGTGTGTGTGTGTGTGTATGTATGTATATATGTATATATGCACGCGCACACGCATACAGACGCACGTACACGCACATGCACACACACATATATATAAGTGTATACGTTGTGCGTTGTATGTATATGTATTGAAATTTAGCTTCTAATATACACCCACCACATCGTTATTTAAATCAAGTTTTATGAAGTCAAGATTCTCTTAGAATATTGATTCGTGTTTAACTGCAACACCTTCCATCACTTGAAGGAACCGAACATTCCCCAACCCCATACGATTTCGTGTCCTACCCCACCACTAATTCTCCACCGTCCCCCTTTTCACCACCACCACTACAAACTGCATTAGAAGCAACTCCACCACGAACACTACCACCTCTGCTACATCTACCACTGCCACAACGCCTATTACCACCTGTAATACTACTTTCAACACCACCAACAGCAGCACAACTATCCTGACCACCACCACTACCAGCACCAACACCACCACCATAACTGCCACCAGTACCATCAGTATCGCTATCAGCCCCAGTGTAGCGCAACCACAACCTTTAGCTTCACTAGTGCCACCATCACTGCTACAACCATGGCCACCACGATTAGCATACTCACCACTACGACCACTATCACTACAACCATCACCACCACCGCCACTACCATGAATACCATCATCAGCGTTACCAATATCACCATCATAAGCATCATTACCATCAAAAGTATGAGAGTGAAAAACAGAAAAGCAGAGAGAGAGAGAGAGGGGGAAGAGAGAGAGTGGGGAGAGATAGGATTTCATTAAGAAACTCGTGGAATGAATTATATGATGATATGACACCAATATTTCTATTTCTTGTTTTGCTTTTATTTTCCGATGATTAATCTAACATTTAATGTATTTTTATATTTCTCTTACAAACGTATAATTTAATTTATAAGTATTCAATATTTGAAAAAAAAAAATTGCAAATAAATAAAATGCAAATTCAGAACAAAAAGACAAGAACAATTTTTTAAAAATGATCCAGTAACAATGAAAAACAGGGGGGGAAATATTAAACAAAATTTAATAAATAAAAATAATTGAGGAATGAAAATGAAAATATAAAAAAAAAAAGTGAGAAACAATGTATATTTTTGTGTGTTGTTTTGTATTTCTTGTTGAAGTTATCTATCCATAACGTTATTTATTCTGGACCAAGATCAAATAAAATATCATTTACTACAAATTATTGATTCCAATAAGATTAGAACGAATGTAGAATAAATATTTCTAACAAATCAATAAGAAATATTTATTTAAAATTCTCTCAGTATATAAAATTATAGAAATAGCTATCTCTCCCTCTTCTTTCTCATCCTTTCCATCTCTCTCCCTGTCCCTCTCTCTTTCTCCCTTTTCTCTTTACTCTCTCTCTCTTTCCATTCTTCTTCTTCTCTCCTCCGCCTTCCACGAAATAAAGACTTTGTAAATGTTTCATCAAGTTAAGAAATTCGATTTTAATGATTTCCTTTTTCCTTTTTTTCCTTTTTAATTTAATTTATTACTGCTGTGTTTTCTTTTTTTTTCCTGTAATTTTGTTTGGACTTGGCAATTATATCCAGGAAAATTGTGGGGAAATATTTATAGCTTTCCACCTATGTCATATGGATTTAATTTCCTTTCTCATCATATATGTATACATATATATATATATACATATATATATATATATATATATATATATATATATATATATATATATCTATATATATATATATATATATATATATATATACATATATATATATATATATATATATATGTATGTATATATATATACACACACAGAGGAGAAAGTGTAAGAGGGAAGACAGATAAACGCAACTCAGCGTAATCAGTATATTTACATGGAATTCAAATAAACCAAAAGCATGATGTAACAGGGTAATCCTTACAGCTGTTTCAGCAAAAGTATCATTTGTGGGATAACTATGTTTATTATGCAGTTGACCCACGTAATATCATAGGTGCATAGAATAACTCAAACATTTATAGATCTGCGATTCGAATTCATGTTATCTTCATCAGAAGATTCTGGCTAATACATATGGGCAGAGCAGCGTTTTTGAATATAGTGGTGCAATGGCAGGTGTGGTGTTAGGAGTAGAGTGGGGGTAAAGAAAGAAAAAAGAAGAAAAGACGCGATGAAGAATAAGAAGTGGGTAACTAAAGCTGCGTTAGTACTTACAAGACATCATCTGACATTGTCAAGAAAACAGTGATAAAATAAGTCATACAAATGAGGAAATAGACAAAGTCGAAAGGTAGACAATAGTAGATTCCCGATGTGTAGAGAAACAAAACAAGTAGAGAAGACCGAGGCAGAAAATGTAAAGAGGACGCAAACAATAAGGTAATAGCAGAGTAAATATAAACCATTAGAGTGGATGAGGGATGTACGGCGCATGCGTAACAGAGGGAAAACACGGAGAAGGGCGAGAAAGTCCTACAAGTTGAATAGAAAATATACAGGGAAGATATTTCTTAAGTTTGGCGAATTAGAATCGAACGTAATGAAAAGGCATTTTGTAGAAAATATGCCCGCACAGTAATTACATCAGAGAATTGATTAAGGATAGAGGCATCGTTCCAATGTAATAAAGCAATCCATGGCAACGGAACTTACACGTTCATCTTCTTAGAAAGATTTTTCTTGGCAGCAGCATACCGAATGGAAAAAGCATTACCCTGGGGGATAGCGAAAGAGAAGCGCTTGAACAAACACCCCTAACTCACGGGCCAACACTTGCGGATAGACATTTCCGCCCCAATAGCGGTGAGCATCTGCTTCAAATGCTGCTGCTGCTACTACTACTACTAGTACTACTACTACTATTACGATGACGACGACGTTCCCAATCACCACCATCATCGTGACGAAGACCCGGCAGCCAGGGGAAGGAGTTTAACAATCCCAATACCGGGCAACTTGAAACCAATGAAAGTACATCATTGTTGACAATGGAAATGGTTCTGTAAGAGTTCTTGACGAACCGACTGATTGATTGAGTGATCAAACGAATAGCTAAGGAATCGATTAATTAGTTAATTAGTTAACTACCTGACTAATGATTGTTTATATTTTCGGTATAATACTAACAGTTTTGAGGGAATGGCGTAACTTAATGCCATTGATTTCGGTACATGACTGAATCTCGAATTTGATTTCAGCAGGATTTGAACTCAGAATGTGAAGAGTTAGAAAAAACCCTGCAAATTAATTTCTCCAATGCTTTATAGATTTTGCAAAGGTGAAAGCGAAGAGTAAGGCAACAGGTGGGAGTGTTCGCGTTGGCAGTAAGACCTAAGACTGTTTTGAGACCAGAATTTATGAAACTTAAGAGAAAGAAAGAAAATATTTGAAAAACCAAAACAATGTGAATTCTGAATTATAAAATTATATTTCGGTAACCATGACAAAATTTGTGAAAGTACCAAAAAATAAATATCATAGAAACAAAATTACTCTCAGTCCATACATTAAACTCCAATATTTTCTGTCACCATGTTTCTCTTACTCCCTTGCTCTTTCTGTCTCTCTCCCCCCGTATCCCTCTCTCTCCCTCTCTCCATCTCTCTCCCTCCTCTTTTTCTCCCTCTCTAGCTTTTTAAAACAAAGTTCCTCTCAAGAAACTGTCAAGTACCACAATGTATATACTTGATGTAATGAGTAACTTGAAGAAACTGCAATTCTAAATATTAATCAGATTCTAGACGTAATGGCATATTTAACTAATGGAATCTTCAACTGTCTTCGATAGATTTATTTGGGAAGCTGTAGAGAGGATTAGAGGATTCTGTTGCAAACCGTTTCTATATGGATGTACAAACACTTTGTTATCATATAAAACTTTGGTTGGATTGCGAAATATTTTACATCAGAATCAAAACAGAACATGTAATCAGTGACAGTTGCGTGGGTTTACAACGCATTTTAGTCTTTCTATCCACAATCATTTTCCTTTGAACTGGAATTCTTTATAGGCAGAGCTGTGTGGTTAAGAATGTCATTCCACAACTATTTTGTTCCCAGTTCAGACTCACTCTAGGCTACCAAATTTCTGGAGGCTTTATTACGGAATCAACTTGGTTATGACACACGTCATGTTTCATGTAAATATATTGATTATGTTGAGTTGCGTTTATCTCTGTTTTTGCGTAGAATTCTGTGGACAGACGCTGTGCGAAAGCCTATGAATAGATATTGACGAAAATGGAAAGAAATCATTCGATCACCTATGGGAATCAAATTTCAAGTCTGCTGTAAAACCTATGCGAAATATTACAACAGCGTAACCCACCAAATCAACCTCCTGAGTTAGGATTCTTAACCTAACATGATAGGATCCCACGTACCAGCAACTTGGCAATGGAGAACTCACTTCGCTGCATTCGAAATACAGATTATATGTTTTTTGTTAATAATTTTGTCAGCAGGGAAGACAGGTGGGATAAAGGGAAGAAGGAAGATATCCTGAGACCAAACAGCTAACCCAAATGCTTGCAATAGAGTGGTTTCTACAGAAGACAACAAAAGTATCGGGTGATCGTCTGAAGCCGAGTCACTGATTAAGTCTACTAACCAAATATACCCTAGTGGGATTCGAACGCAGACTGCAAACAGCAAGGACAAATACCAAATGTTTCATGTTCTTACACTTCTACCAATCTACCATTCATACCTTGTACAAATTTATTGACCCCGCAAAATGCAAATTTTATATATATATATATATATATATATATATATATGTTCTTTTATTCTTTTACTTGTTTCAGTCATTTGACTGCGCCCATGCTGGAGCACAGCCTTTAGTCAAGCAAATTGACCCCACGACTTATTCTTTGTAAGCATAGCACTTTTCTATCGGTCTGTTTTGCGGAACCGCTAAGTTACGGGACGTCATAAACACACCAATATCGGTTATCAAGTGATAGTGAGAGGACAAACACACACACACATACACACACACACACACACACACACACACACACACACACATATATATATATATATGGGACGAGCTTCTTTCAGTTTTGTCTACCACATCTGCTAGCAAGGTTTTGGTCGGGCCGAGGCTATAGTAGAAGACACTTGCCCAAGGTGCCACGCAGTGGGACTGAACCAGGAACCGTGTGGTTGGTAAGCCAGCCACACTTGTCCCTATATATATTGGTAATAAATTAGGGGACAAGGTTAAGCGTTTGTGGAAAGGGATACGTCGGTTACATAGACTTTAATGCTCAACTGGTAGTATTTTATCGACCCTGAAATGATGGAAGGCAAGTCAACACCAGTGTGTCTCGAACTCAGAAAACAACATCGGTAGAAATGCGGCTAAGGATCTTTCCGAAACGCTAATCGTTCTGTCAGTGCATGTGTGTGCGTACGTGTGTGTATGTGTGTGTATATGTGTTTATCAGAGTTGTCAAGCCATTTGTTTATATGTGAAATACTTTCATACAGAGTATATTTAAGTAAGCATCAGGTCGATAAATGTATAAAGAAGATCGACTGAAACCCTTGAGAAAAAATGGAGTGCCTATAAGGGCCAAAAATCAATGAGTGAAATCAAAAACAGGTAAAAATGAATACACCTGGCTAGAAGTTTGGAGGAGTTATGAAGAAATCGTTACAGTCAAAATTTATTTCGGATAACGGTATCTCTGTACGTATACAAGGTATATCGTTTAAAGAATTATAACAGGACAAATGTCTAATGAATCAGTCAGTTTAGACGCGTGGTGGATGGAAGGAAATTCATTATAATCAGCACAGTGTTTCTCAGGTGAGGTAGCTCAGGAGTAACCATGTTTAATTGGGATTTTTGTTTTATATAAAGCTTCTAGTAAGTGACACTAATGCTTAAACTCCCTGGAAACTGTCTTCTTCAAAATTCTCGTTCCCATATATTAATTTCCTAATTTCCCTTCTGAAACTGCTGCTGGGTCTAATGATGAAAACTTTTTACTTTAAAGGGATTTTAATAAGCACCTACCTTTAAGGATGTATTTTCATTTGTATTGCAAACACGAGCGGAATAACGGAAAAGATGTTTTAATGATGTTTATATTACTTTCAGCCTTGATTCAAACAAACTGTGAAAACTGAAAACGAAAGGGCTAAGAAAACTTTTTATGAAAAAGTTTTCTATACACTTTTTCTGGGTTTAAGATGTCAAAGTGTGTTTCATTATTTAAATCACCTACAATTGCTTTATAATTGAATTAGCAATGTGCCTTGAGGGGGCATAAAGTGTGACTGAATCTGTAAACATATGTTTTGGAACATGTATGTATATATATATATATATATATATATATATATATATATATATATATATAAGGATAAGATTGTTAGTTATTTAAAATACCGATCATATCGGGTGGCTAGCATGGGAATAAAAGCTCATAGGTAATAATAATTATTAAAATTATAATTAAGGGTATCTAAAAGATACCACCATGCTAGATATAGCAGCCAAAACCTAACTCTAAAACCACATTAAATGTTCATACAGCACCAGGAGAGAAGATAAAGAGAGCAAATAAATAAACTAGCAAAAATTTATTGGATAATTCCAGATCCTGGATTTCTGACTTTGCATAAGAAATGCTCTGCCTTCATCAGTGAATATACTCAGAAGCACATAAATACATATATATATATATATATACAACATACGAATACTTACATATACAAACGTATACATACATATATATGCATGTACGCACACGACCAGTTTAAATTGCCCGCCTTAAAACTCCTCGTTGATATGGTCAAAATACTACCGCAGTGAATATAATGACGAAGTAATTATATAAATTTATATAAATAAATATATTTAACACCGCCCACGCATATCTGAGTAGGTCTTGCGTTTCATTCAGTATTCTGCAATTTTGTCTTTATCACCATCGTCTTCGTCGTCATCATCACCATCATCATCATCACCATCATCATCATCATCATCTTCATCATCTTCATCATCATCATCATCATCACCATCATCATCATCTTCATCATCATCATCACCATCATCATCATCATCATCATCATCTTCCTCATCTTCCTCATCTTCCTCATCTACATCATCCTCATCAACATCATCATCATCATCATTATCATTATCGAGACCAGCATGAGATTATTTCTTATAATTCTATCTGTTGTCTTTGTTATCCATTTCGTTTCTTTGAACCAATTCATTTCCAATCTTGGTTGTTCTCTTTCTTTCCCAATGTTTTCTCATTGCTTTTTATCAGATATTGAAGCATACTTATGTGTGTGTGTTTATGAGTATGTATAAATGCATGTGTGTGTATGTATATATATATATATGTGTGTGTGTGTAAATATATATGTCACATGTATGTATGTATGTAAAGTCAAGAATTAGTACGTGTATACTCTTTTCTCTTTTACTCCTTTACTTGTTTCCGTCATTTTGACTGCGGCCATGCTGGAGCACCGCCTTTAGCAAATCGACTCCGGGACTTATTCTTTGTAAGCCCAGTACTTATTCTATCGGTCTCTTTTGCCGAACCGCTAAGTGACGGGGACGTAAACACACCAGCATCGGTTGTCAAGAGGGACAAACACAGACACACAAACACACACAAACACACGTACATATATATATATATATATACATATATACGACAGGCTTCTTTCAGTTTCCGTCTACCAAATCCACTCACAAGGCATTGGTCAGCCCGGGGCTATAGCAGAAGACACTTGCCGAAGATGCCACGCAGTGGGACTGAACCCGCAACCATGTGGCTGGTTAGCAAGCTACTTACCACACAGCCACTTCTGCGCCTATGTATTTGCATGCACATTTATGTGAATATAATGGAAAGCATAAAATTATGTTGGGACAAACAAAGACAAGCTACAAATAAAAGCAGCGACAATAAGACAATAATTACATCACGTGAAATAGTGGGAAAGAGAACAACAATAATGTATGGGGGGGGGTAGTCATCAGGTTCATGATGTCGATATCAACGATGGGAATAACAGTAGTAATGACAACGATGATGATGATGATGATGATGATGATGATGATAAATCTATAAGCAAATGAATTTGGCGAAGAAATTGAAAATACAAAGAGTGAAATTTAAAGCAGAAATTAATTTCCTTAAGCAAGCAAAGGACACCAACTACATATCTATTTTCTTATCAATCAATCTATCTGTCTGTCTATCTGTCTATCTATTTATCTACACCTATGTATGTAATATATATATATATATATATATATATAATTATATGTATATATATATATATATATATATATATATATATATATATATATATATATTATATATATATATATGTGTATATGTGTGTGTGTATCCATATGTATATGCATATGTATATATATGTATATATTTACTGAACTATCTATTAATTTTTCTATTTGTGTATCAATGTGTGTGAGTGTTGGTATTCTTGGAGTGTAAATTTATTTCTACAAACAGAATACAAAGTAAGAACTAATTAGAAATGCGTACAAGATGAGTCAATATTGAAAAATCAAATTACATTCTTTGAATGATACATCAATTTTATTTAAAAATTGACAAATAGCAATAACAACAACAATAATAACAATATTGATAATAATAACAATAATAATAATCAAAGATAGAAATGGAGAAAACAATAAATCAAAGTAAAATAAAATACTTAAACTTTAAACATGTGACCAGAATCTGTAGAAATGTACCGAAATCAAATCTGATGCACATGTGGGAATATGCATCTACGCATACACACATGAATGCGATTGCAATAACATTATTATTTAGCTATAAGCATATATATATATATATATATATATATATATATATATAGAGAGAGAGAGAGAGAGAGAGAGAGAGAAGTGTACCCACAGCTATACACATGAACATATATATATATATTTGTGTGTAAACATGCATGTGTGTTTGTGTGTGTACATATATAATTGGGAAACCTAAGAATTTTTATTCATGCTTTGACAGATTCACAAAATGTAAACCATAACAATTATTCATTCTTTTACATATAAAACATAGAAGGGTAATTTGATTTAGAATTGAACCTAGATATATTCTCGAGCAACTAATTAAACAGACGTCAGTAAATCACTTGGTCTCTTTTACATGAATAATACTTTGCTGCTCCCTAATTCAATTAAATAATTGCTGTTCGATATAAAAGGATAATTTTGAATATGTATAAACATTCACCCACGCATCTTTGTGCCCCACTTAAAATAGCCAGACTTATTTCTTTATTACCCACAAGGGGCTAAACACAGCGAGGACAAATAAGGACAGACAAACGGATTAAGTCGATTAGATTGACTCCAGTACGTAACTGGTACTTAATTTATCGACGCCGAAATGATGAAAGGCAAAGTCGACCTCGGCGGAATTTGAACTCAGAACGTAACGGCAGACGAAATACCTATTTCTTTATTACCCACAATGGGCTAAACACAGAGGGGACAAACAAGGACAGACAAAGGGATTAAGTTGATTACATCGACCCAGTGCGCAACTTGTACTTAATTTATCGACCCCGAAAGGATGAAAGGCAAAGTCGACCTCGGTGAAATTTGAACTCAGAACGTAACGGCAGACGAAATACCTATTTCTATTTCTTTACTATCCACAAGGGGCTATACACAGAAAGGACAAACAAGAACAGACAAGCGGATTAAGTCGATTATATCGACCCCAGTGCGTAACTGGTACTTATTTAATCGACTGCGAAAGGATGAAAGGTTAAGTCAACCTCGGTGGAATTTGAACTCAGAACGTAACGGCAGAAGAAATACCTATTTCTTTATTACCCACAAGTGGCTAAACATAGAGGGGACAAAAAGGACAGACAAAGGTATTAAATCGATTACATCGACCCCAGTGCGCAACTGGTACTTAATTTATCGACCCCGAAAGGAGGAAAGACAATGTCGACCTCGGTGGAATTTGAACTCAGAACGTAACGGCAGACGAAATACGGCTAAGCGTTTCGCCCGGCGTTCTAACGTTTCTGCCAGCTCGCCGCCTTTTATCTATCTCTTATCTGATATCCATTCCTGCCACGGTGCGCCCTTTTCACTCATTTCATTCACCCACCTTCACATCGTTTCAAAATTTTTTGGTCCCTCTATTATATATAATATTGCTCTTCCCCGTTCCTGTGCCACTTCTTCCTTAGCCACTTTAGTCTCTCACATTCTCTCCAAATGTTTAACATCGATGATACATCCATACTTGTTCCATTTGCTACATTCACCCCTTTACCCGTCTCTACCTATTTGCCATTCTCCTCACATTCTTTAATGGGCTTATCCCCGCCTTAAACATTTTTTTGTCTATATCCTCTTTTGTACTCACCTTCTTGTATCAAAAGTAAGCTCTGACACATCTTCACTGCCATTGCTCTCATTTACGTACCTTTTCCCACTCACCATTATACAATGCGAAGTAACCACGTGTGTCCTCTACAGAACAACAGCAGGATCTCTCCCGCTGTCGTAATTAGTATCTCCTGACCAAGCATTATGCCACTTCATTCCCTACTTTCACCCCACTAAATCGAATGACATTTAATTTAGTCTTGGAAATAGTTCACATCCAGTGCACTCTCTTAAGTGGTCGGCATATCAGGAAAAGCATCACATGTCCCTGCTTTTCTATTGCAGTGTTTACTATTGTTGGTATTCGTATTTGCTACAATGCTGCTTATTCTGTTAGTTAGGGTGTATTAAATACTGGCACCCGTGTAATTTGAGTAACATAGTAAATATTTTCTCAAATCTGTTAGCTCATAATATTCGTCTGTTTCAATCACATTCCGTTCCTTTTTATATTTAATATCTCTAAATCTCTAATTTATCGTTGTTGTGCTTCATAGTAAATTGAATGTATAACATTTGCTGTGTCTTAAAGGAAGAAAGTCTACCCAAAATTTCTCACTATGGCAAAAGTAAAAATACGTCTAAATATGTTTACCAGGTTTCCTTTCCTTTCAGTTATGAATGAAAATTTGCTTCTATATTTCTGCCAGGATGTTTCATATATTTTTTTAAAGTATTCGCATAATTAAAATTGCATATGTTGGGGATAAGACGGTTCCCATTGCCTTTCCTAATTTGTCCTTATGCATTACTTGGATATGCGACTTGATAAATAACGAGGATATTTATTAAGCAATAAATGTATTGCTTGTATACCATGTTCATGCCGGAACCACACGAAAAAGCAACTCCTAAGGATTTTCATACTTTGTACATAGACGGTGGTTTAATATATTTGAGTAGTTTTTTTGTCTTGTTTCTTTTTTAAATATGGTTTTAGTAATATGTCTACGAAATTCCTCGATCGGCGAGTCTCACAAGATTTTCTTGCCAATATCAATCACATTTTTATCAGATGAAAGAAGAAATTTAATCATGAAAATAAAGAATCTCTACTTGCATTGTTACTTTCGCGAACATTTGATAGTCCACAAAAATTGCTTGTCTTACATTTAAAGTTGGTTAAATAGCCATATTCTTTGTCAGTTATACATTTTTTATGTCTGTATAAATTGATTAGGACGTTATGTTTTTGTTTTATTTTTTGCTGATTGAAGTTAATTTTTTCATAACTGTTATTGGCATCAGGCATAGATAGCACGAGACTTTTATAGCATTCTATGTACATTGCAGTTATCATACATTTAGTATCAGCTTTCTTTTCTAACCAGTTTTGCATCTGTTATCCATGCAGTCATATTCTCCCATTCTTTTGCAGCGAATTTCGAGCATATAATTTACTTGAAGATCATATTTAAAATAAGTTATATTGTCCCTTTTGAGGAATGATATCTACTTTCATTTCTCAGAGGAAATTCATCGTAATTTCCTTCACAAAGCAATTCTTTTATAAGTCTTAGTTTTCAGCGAGACTCTCTGGCATGATTTTTGATTTCATTGATATTTCAGTTTTGTTAAGTCAGTGTAAATCTAAATACTTTTGTCAATCTAGTTTTATGCTGTTAAATCTTTAGATTTCTTATGTTTCCGTTGCTGCATCTGGTCACACCGTTCCTTACGATAGGACAACATATATTATTTACACTTGACGGATATTTGTTCTCATCTTGTTTGTTGTTAACAGAACGTTTCGGCTGATATACCCTCCAGCCTTTATCAGGTGTCTTGGGGAAATTTTGAACTAGGGTTCTCATTCCTAAGGTATTTTTCGATGTTATTATTATTATTATTATTACGATTATTATTATTCAGGTCACTGTTTGGGATCGAACTCGGAATTTTGGGGTTTGTAGCCCGCGGTCTTAACCACAATGCCATATGTAAATAATGTACATAATTCGGGAAATTTTGAACTAGGGTTCTCATTCCTAAGTTATTTTTCGATGCTATTATTATTATTATTAGTAGTAGTAGTAGTAGTATTGTTATTATTATTGTTATTGTTATTATTATTCAGGTCACTGCCTGGA